>NC_132838.1:121787773-121957773 GCF_048164855.1 Canis lupus baileyi | reverse complement strand
GGGCCGCTGCGGCTGCAGGGGTGGGACGGGGGCGGCGGGGCTCGGCCGGTGGGAAGCACCGCACTCTCGGGGACTGAGGGGAGGCCCAGGGCGGGCGGATGCCACCTGGACGGCTCTCCCTCCTGGGAGGCCTCACCGGCCCGAGGGGAAGCCGCTCCGCTCCGCAAACGGCCCCTAATTTACTTCCCCTAACTGCCCTGAAGGCCTACGGCAACAGTTAAGAATCACATTACTGCCTTTTATTGTCTCTAATTTTTACCCAAATGGTTTCTGCTGCGCCAGCTAAACAGCGCTCTCGCTGCTCCCCGCACACCCGGGGACCGGCCGCCGCCGCGCGGGGCTGCTGCGATTTCGGGGGAGGCGAGCCCTGCAGACCCTCCTGCGCCCCTGCAAGGCCCCCGACAGCATCGGCCCCGCGGTGGGGCCCGGAGCAGGGCACCCGGGCTCCGTGTCCCTCTGGGGGGAGCCTGGGTCTGGCCAGCAGCCCTGCGTGTGCGCGGGGCACGGGGTGGGGGGCCCGGGACCGGAGAGGTGGCCCCTCCGAGCTGTGTGGCTCTGCGGCTCACGGACCCCGTGGGGTAAGTGACAGGAGCCCCAGCAAAATGGGACGGCGAGGAAAGAGCACGTGCGAGTCGTGGCGCCAGAGAGCGGGGCTTGGATGCGAGGCGCCCTTCAGCGCGGCCCCCCACCCCGGCTCCTCCTCAGGCCGCCCACGGGCCCCGCTCACCCTCCGGCTCGGCGGCCTGTGCACGGAGCTGCCTTCACTGCTGCCAGAGGGAAGCTGGCACCTCGCTGGCGAGCCGTGGCCACATGGCCCCGTCCCGGGACCCACTGCGGGGGACAGGGGTCGGGGGCCGCACCACAGGAGACAGTGCCAGGGGGACAGCCCTCCTGCCGGGGAACCCGGAGCTGCGGCCACGGCGAGGAGCCGGTCTCCGCCACGGACCCCGGGGAAGCCCGTGACCCTCCTGCCGGACCCTCGGAGCACCCAGGGGTGGTGAGCGGGGGCCCCGAGGCTCCGGGGCGATGCTGCTGCTGCTGCTCTGACCTGGCCCCTGGGCGGTCCCCGACGGGCCAAGGACTGCCTGAGGACCACACCCCATGTCTCCAGGGGCCCTGGGCATCTCCGCCCCAAGGGGACCAACCCTGACATGTGCAACCTCACACCTTCCAGAGAGTTCACAGCCCCTGTCCCCTCAGAGCTTTCCAACCCTACTGAGTGACAGGAAAGGAATCACCCCTGTGGGACGCTGGAGCCTGGGGGACCTAGAGAGTCTGCGTGGGAAGGGGATGGCTCCTCTGCTGCAAACACCGGGCCAGGCAGCTGCGGGTGCCCTGCCCCAGCCCTCAACCCCACTCCTGTGCTGCCTCTAAGGGAAGGGGTAGAGCTCCAGGGCTAGGGGCAAGGTGGCCCGAGGCTCCACCACACGGAAGGATCTGGATCCCCTTTCCGGGGTCTTGAAGACCAATTCCCCAAGCACTTCCTTCTTCTCATCCTCATCTCTCCTGGAGTAGACGGGACCTGCCTCCTCTCCATCTCTCCCGGAGTGGTCGGTCCTGCTTCTTGTCCCATTTCTCCTGGACATCACGGGGCCTGCTTTGTCTCCATGCCTGCCTGTTGCCCACCTCTCTGCCTTAGTGACGATCAGCCCTGTGGTCCTGATCCAGGGGTGGGAGACCCACGTCCCCTAAGGCACCTGCCCTTGTCGCCCTCCATCCCTGCTGCCGGGCGGCCGGGGTCCCCTTTCAGGGTTGGCCTGTTGGGCCCGGTTGGAGGAAGTTGGAGCCGCCAGCTGCAATCCTGGTTGTGCAGTTCCCTGTGAGGCAGTAGAACTCACCCCGCATCCTGGCAAAGCCCCTCTTCTTTAGGAAGAGCCAGAGCGAGAGGCAATAACCAACCTGTATTTATCTACGGAATCCATGCTTCATAAATTGTTTTTTCTGAGTGGAAAAGGAAAGTCTTGTGAAAATAGAATTTTAGGGTATGTTTCCGGAGACCCAGATGTGCATGACCTTCCCTTCTAACTTGTAACTGGTTGAGTGTGAACCAGGGTCCCACCTTCATAGGTCACCGTGACAATAGAAGGACATGGAGCAGGTGTCCCTGAGGCATGACTTGCTGGCCCATGTGCTTGTCTGCTGGGATGGCCTCTGCTCCTGCTCCTCCATCATCTTTCTTACCAGTGATGAGCACCGACTGAGCCGGGCACTGGGCTACTGCCCGAGGTTTGAGGATTAGGCGTGACATATATATCTTTTTTAAAGATTTTATTTCTTTGTTAATTTTAAGAGAGAGAAAGCGAGTAGGAGCAGCAGGGAGTGGTACAGGGAGAGGGAGAAGCAGACTCCACGCTGAACAGGGACGGTGACCTGGGGCTCGATCCCATGACCCTGAGATCATGACCTGGGCTGAAATCAAGAGTCAGACGCTTAACCAAATGAGCCACCCGGGCATCTGGACGATTGGGTGTGACATTAAGTCCCTGCATTGGTCAGGGTTCTCTGGGCACAGAGCCAGGGGATATCGCGATAGGTAGCAGTGGTGCCAATTCCAGACCCAGCCTGCAGGCCTGAGACCCAGGGCAGCTGATGGCGCAAGCCCCAGTTCAAGGCCAGGAGGAAACCAACGTCCCAGCTCTAGAGTCAAACACAGAAGTCCCTCCCCCATCGCTTTTTGTGCTATTCAGGCCGTCCGTGGACTGGATGAAGCCCTCCTACGCTTGGGGGGCAGGCCCCCTGCTTTATCCCATCTCCCCACTGACCCGCGAACCTCTTCCGGAAACAGCGTCCCAGACACACCCAGGAACCATGTTTACCTAGATACCTAGGCACCCTGGGGCTCCGTCCAGCTGACCCTGACGGATGCAGCTAGACATCACGCTCCTACTCCCAGCTTAGGAATGTGACACTGCCAGGTCTGCAGCCATTAGTCAGGGCTCCCCGGGCAGCGAGGCGCTGAGTGAGGCCCACGCCCATCACCGGGCTCCCAGGCTCCTGCCCGGAGCACCGTGCCCCGCTAGACAAGAACACTGACCTTTTCGAGACTGGGACTCCAGCCCTGGAGCGCTTTCAGCACACCCCGGACAAACATGGGGTGCCTTCCGGCTTCCCCTCCGTGCCCCCCGCCCCCACCGGGTGTAATGATTGATTTTCAGCTCAGAGCACCTCCGGGGAGCTGGCCACCACGTCAACTGCCCTGGTTTAAATGCTTTTCTTTTTCCAAGAGAGATGTCTGACTCTGAGCACCTGCAGCCAGATCTGAGCCGTGTTGGCCGGGGGCTGGACTTCATGCTGACGACATCCTCTGAGATGACAGAGGATCATCCGTTTTTCTCCATCCTGTGCTGAAAATGGGCTTGCTTCTGGGTCAGCGTCCCCGGAGCGGCTCCCACCCGCCCGTTGCCCTGGTCGGTTCCACCGGCCTGGGTTGTACAAGCCGGGGAGTCACCACGCGCCCCTTCTTCCTCCCCCCTTCCCCCTCCCTCCTCCTTCATTTTTAAAATATTATCCTTGCAATTGAAATTATAACACTTTCTCGTGTCACCAAGTCAGTGGTTATGCTTCTAGCTGCCCATCCACCTGCTTTCCATTTTTTTCTTTCAACTGGTATTTATTTGAGTCACTGCCCCCGTGACAGCGAGGAGCGTGAGACTCCCGGGTGGGTTCCTGGCGGCCCCACCCCGGCCTTTCGTGCCACTCCCTTCTCCCCGCCAGTTCTTTGGCCGCGTGGACGCAGCTCCGAGGGCAGGGTGGCCTCTGTGCCAGCCGTCCTGCCCGTGGTGGTGACTCCAGAGCTCTCCCTCCCCCAGGGCCGCCCTTCCCTGGATACGTGTGGCCCTGTCTTTGATCTTGAGCAAATGTACAGGCCCCCAAAGAATTGGTTTGTCTGAGGAGAACAACCAAGGACAGAAAATTGAGCCTCATCGGGGAGTCAGAATGCAGATTTCGCATTGAAATACAAATCCTTCGTTTCAAAAGGTCGGCTGGAACGGTATTTAAAAAAAGAATTGCAGCTGGTTTCGAATAGAGCACTGGAAACAAAAAGTCCCATCCAAGAAGACTCTTTGGCCCTGTTCCCACAGCTTCTTCTTCTGATCGTGAATCAGCTTCATTATCTTTCCCTCCCAGCGTGGTCTCGTGTGCTTGAGATGGCTTGGAGGTGGCCTCTCCACCTAAACCGACTTCCGACGGGCGCGGCCTCCCCCAGGCCCACTCGCATTCCGGGTACCTGGCCCCGTCAGCCTGACCTGGGGCCACGCTCCGTTCCTAGGCATCCTAGCGGCCACCTCTTGGCCAGAAACGGGCATCCCCCGCCCCCCAGCCCGCTCCTTACTCCATCCGCACAGAGCCCACCGGCCTGAACAGACGTCCTCACCATTCATTCCTCAAGACCATGCTTGGGATGACCTCGTATTCTAGTTCTTTCCAGCCCCTGCGCATCAGCCTTTTGCATGTGTCCCCATGGCCTTCCGAGGACCACTCGGCACCTGGCCCTGCGCGGCCCAGGGCTGAGGCAGGGAGACAGAGAAGTTACTGCGTGTGCTCATTTGCTTATTTACTGCTGTACGCCCACCTGGTTCCAAAAGCGTTGAATGTGGGTAACAAAAATACATACAGCACAATAGCATTAAAATAGAAAAGAGATCAAGGCAGAGGGAAAATAAGGAGTGAACAGTCAGCTCAGGCCAGTCGACTTTTCATCAAAGCAGAAACTTGTGCTTTAGAAGGGGGGGGGGTACAGAGGGGTCCCATGAAGTAAACTCAAATAAAAACGTCTGAATTTTCTGTAAAATGGGGAAGAGCTGTCTCATTACAAACACAGTGTTTTGCTTTCAAAAAGCCTATCCTCCGAGGTTTTCTAAAGGGAGCCTCCTCAAACGTATGTGGGACGGTCTCTGACAGCCCCATTCACACGGAGCCCGGAAGACGCAGCTTCTATGCCAAGGGGCCGGTCGGTGCCCACAGCTCTGACTCCCTCGTGTCCATCCCGAGGACCGTGTGCTGCCCTGGGAGCACCTTTCTTCTCTGGGCTCTCCCTAAACGAGTCAGGGAGTGGGTGTCACTGAGCCCGACGGAGGTGCCTGGGAGGGCAGGGGTGACATCACAGCAGGTGACACCTTGTACGTGGTTGGGCAGGTCTCCCTCAAGCAGGTGGGGTCAGACCAACGGCCCCCTCTTCACGATCCGCCTATTCAAAATCCATTTGTAAGGGGCTCGTTATATATTGAGGGCATTAACCCCAAATCTGACAGTTGTCGGTTATCTATCCGGTAAATATTTTCCTATTCTGCGATTTTGCTTTTGCTAATAGACATTTGTAAAGTTGATACTATTGAGTAACTCCCCTTCACGCCAGGCTCTGCTCTAGGCTCTAGGTTAAAATGATGAGCCAAGAGCAACCATAATCCTGGGGCTCCGGTCTCAGGAGGGAAACAGAAATACTAGGAATTAATCACAGGAACAAGGGACGGTCACCACTGCCGTAAGTGCCCTGAAGGAGCCAGGCATGCAGCCCCAGTACCAGGTGAGGGGCTCGTGCAGGCGACAGTGAGCAGATGCGCCCAGGAGAGCGGGCAAGGTGCAGGGCAAGGTGGACGGTGGCTCAGATGAAGGCGCGGCCCGGCGTTTCAAGCAGGGACCTTCGGAAGCTGGGCGGCAGGCAGGCAGCTACACCTCCTGACGCGGGTTCAAGAGGTGTCCGGGGCGGTGGGCAGTGAAAGCGGGGAGAGGCCCAGCAGGCAGGGGAGCGGAGCGGAGGGGGACCAGGATGAGGAGCAAAGGGTCTGCCTGGGGCCGCAGGAGCAGAGCTTGGAGGGGCGGGGCCGAGTGTGGGGGGCGGGGCCGAATCTGGTGGGCGGGGCCGAGCGGAGGGCGGGGCCAAGCGCGGAGGGCGGGGCTGAGTGTGGTGGGCGGGGCTGAATCTGGTGGGCGGGGCCCAGTGTGGGGGCGGGGCCGAATCTGGTGGGCGGGGCCGAGTGGAGGGCGGGGCTGACTGTGGAGGGCGGGGCCGAGCATGGAAAGCATGGCTGAGTGTGGTGGGCGGGGCCTAATCTGGTGGGTGGGGCCGAGTGGAGGGCGGGGCCAAGCGCGGAGGGCGGGGCTGACTGTGTGGGGCGGGGCCGAGTATGGAAAGCATGGCTGAGTGTGGAGGGCGGGGCTGAATCTGGTGGGCGGGGCCGAGTGGAGGGCGGGGCCGAATCTGGTGGGCGGGGCCAAGCGTGGAGGGCGGGGCTGACTGTGGAGAGCGGGGCCGAGTGTGGAGGGCGGGGCCTAGAGTGGAAGGTGGGGCTGAGTATAGAAGGCGGGGCCAAGTGTGGGGGCGTGGCCCAATGTGGGGGCGGGGCCGAGCGTGGAGGGCGGGGCCGAGCATGGAGGGTGGGGCTGACTGTGAGGGCGGAGCCAAATATCAAAGGTGTGGCTGAGTATAGAAGGCGTGGCCGAGTGTGGGGGCGTGGCCTAGTGTAGAAGCTGGTGCCTAGCGTGGAGGGCGGGGCCTAGTGTGGGGGCGGGACCGAGTGTGGGGGCGTGGCCTAGTGTGGAGGCCCAATGTGGGGGTGGGGCCGAGTGTGGGGGCGTGGCCTAGTGTAGAACCTGATGCCTAGCGTGGAGGCGGAGCCCAGTGTGGGGGCGTGGCCTAGTGTGGGGGCGTGGCCTAGCGTAGAAGGCGTGGCCGAGTGTGGAGGCGGGGCCGAGTGTGGAGGCGGGGCCGAGTGTGGAGGCGGGGCCAAGCTTGGAGGGTACAGACTTGGCGCAGAAAGGATAACTTAAAGTCCTGCGATGTCAGACAGAGAGCGGTGGTGTCCACGGCCAGCAGGGCATGAGCCAAGGGGAAGGTGGCCACCCCCTGATGGTCTGCAGCGGGGACCCTCCTCTGGGGCCCATCTGACCTGGCCCTCAGGTGTGCTCCCTGCCACCTGCTACCTCCGGACTCCTGTAGCCCTGGGCCCCTCCCCGCAGCCTCTGAGAGTGGACAGCCAGGGAGGGGGCAGGGTCCCCAGCAGAGCGCTGTCCTGCGCTTCACATGTGGGCCGCACATCCAGCCTGTTCCCCTATATTCTCTGTGACAGAAATGCTACTTGGAGACAGAAAAGAAAATAAAGCTGGTAGTTTTCTACAGGCAACGTTTCCTGCGAGCGGCTCCTCTGGTAGTCCCAGCGCCAGCCCCGCTCAGCTCCAGCCAGAGCTCGCAGGCTGGATCCCCATCCAGAGAGGCATGTGTGCTCCAACCCAAAAGATGTGCATTTCTGATTTCTGGTGGCAGCATCGTTTTTAATTTATCTCGTCCTAGGTCCTCGATTCTTGCCCCCTCTCTGCCCCCGCCTCCACCTTCACCTCTCTCTCTTCCTTTTTTTTCCATATTGGGGTGATCGAAAAAATTCCCAGAATATGGCAAGAGGCCTCTCACATGGGGAGAGAGAATTAAGCCAAATTAATTTTAGCACAATAAGAGAAATTGGGCTTAATTTACACAGGTAGCGGAAGAGAACCGAGCTGGTTTTTTCCTTTTCCCAGCCACGAGCCTGCATCGGCTTTTTTTTTTTTTTTCTTTGCCAAAAGGCAGGGCAACACGGCTGCCTGGGTTCCGAAGGGCCCTCTCCGGAGCCTCCCCCCCATTCTCCGGGACTGGGATTACAGTTTGCAAGTCGCTGACCACGGTTGAATTTTATCATTATTAAGGTTCAGTGCTAACCTCCTCCCCTTATTTCCTTCCCATTTAAAGTTTCAGGGATAATAAATTCTTTTGATTTAGCAATTATTGGAGTACAGAATTAGTCAAACACGGGCTTTGAGAACAAAGTAGAATAGGGACCGGGTGGGCCTTTGCAGCGATGCCACAAATACTCACAGGCTGGCTGCTGAAAGATCGCGGGAAATGGTGCTTTGTTAAGGCTGAAATTGGATGGGTTTTAATTTAGGAGGAGCATGGCTCCAACTCTTACCTCTCTGAGCAGAAAAATAGTTATGTTTGTGGGTGACATATTCCTAAAGTATATTGTGCTAAACCACCGTGCTGAAATACATTATATTGACTTGTCTGGGGCTGTGCTTTCCCGAGTACAACATTGAGTTGGCTAGTAATAAAAATAAATAAGAATTATATATCATTTCATTCATTTTTTGCATTACACTTGCAAAATGCATAAGGATATAATACAATGTGTTGCAATATAGTTTTAGAAAATACAATGATAAAATTAATCCTTGATACACAATGATGTATGCGGGCGCATGAAAGTAGAAAGCAGAGGGGAGTGGGTGCTTTGGGGGCGCTTCTGGGCCAGGTGCTGGACTGAGGCGCATGTTCTTTCTCTGTGGGTTGGTGGAGGCCGGAACAGGTCTGCAGAGTCATCTGACCGGCAGAGGGGTCCCTCCCAGGACTGCCGGAGGGGCTGGCCCCCCCTGTGGATGTCCAGGCTGACCTCCCAGGGAAGGTTAAGGCACTAACTCCTGGGACTTTTCTATCCATGGACGCTCATGGCAGCCAGCTTGAGGCCCAGAACCCTGTGGGCTGGACTCTGTTGTGGAGAGAGATGTGCAGACTGTCCCTGCCCGGTAGGCACGGGGCGGGGGGGGGGAGGAGGGCAAGCAGGACAGGTGTTTGCTGTTGGCTCACTTTGATTATGCTGCAGCCCTGAGCTGGAATGGCTGTGTATGATGTAGACAAAGGGGACCCCTGGCCTCGGACCCTCAGGTTTTCCTTAAGTCCCTACAGCAAACATACGGGGTTGTTCACCTGCCAGTTTCTGGGTTCAGACCTGCTGGGGGTGGGAAGCCCTCCAACTGTTCCTGGGAGTCCCAAGGTGGAGGTCCAAGGAGGATCTCCTTAGGAAATCCTAGTCCTAGCCTCGGGAGGGCAGGGGCAGGGGTGCAGGGAGAGCCCCCCAAATCACCCCTGGGATGTCTGGCTTCCCGTCACCCCTCCCCAGTGTCTGCCCTCCCCAAACGAGTGTGCACGCAGGCACATGTTTGCACCACACAGCTTTGAGCACCAATGAATACATGCAGATGTACATGTACGTGCAGAGGCACGCACGTGATGTGCACACGTGTGTGCTCACATGGAGACACACACGCATGCAGACAACCCGTCCCGTCCCGTTCCTAGGGCTTGCCCCAGGTGGGACATCTCCCCCTTTCCTGCCACAGCAGTACGGATGGCGGTGCAGCACCCCCATCCCAGCCCCGGGAGAGGTAGGGAGGGCGAGGGGAAGGTGGCCAGGAGAGTGGAGTGTCTGAGGCCCCGGGAGAGGGGACGCCCACTGCCTGTCAGCAGACTGTGACCTGGTCGCCTCGGCACAGCCCAGGGTGGCCCCGTGGCCCCAGGGGGAGCCACGGTTGGGGTGCAGCCTGCCCCACCTGCTGGCCTAGAAGGCGCTGTGCGGCCCAGAGGCCTCCGCTCTCACCCTGCACCCTGGGGGGCCGCACCCTCTCAGGGACCTAGGTGACCTTGCTGAGTAGACCAGGTAACTGTCACCACGTGGGGTGCTGAAGCGAAGGAGGACCAGCTCCCTGGCCTGCGCTTGGCATCGCCCGGGGACAGACACCTACGAGGCGGCAGGGAGCGTCCTGAGCCTCGTCTAGAACCTGCCTTGGAGTGTGAGCTTTGGGGGATCCAGGAAGCAGGCACCCTCTTCATCCCTCTGACGGCTCTGAGGACGGACTGGACCCCAAGGGTGCCCCAGGGCACCGCCCCCGGGCAGCTGGGAGGTCTGCTGGTGGCTGCGGCCCCAGGGACGGGTGACACTGCCCGTGGAGAGGCTGGAGCAGAAGGAGAAATGGCCGAGGGCAGGAACAGGTGCAGCGGGGGGCGGGGGGGAGCAGCCTGTAGGCTCTGAGGCAGGGGTGTGCAGGCGGTGGGGACACGGCCGGCGGGCAAGTCCTGCATTCCCAGGAAGGGCGCTCGCCCCGTGCCCAACCGGAGAAAGAAGCTTTGGGGCAGGCTGGGCCCGTCTATTTGTCCCAAAGGGGCTCATGGTTCCCGCAGCAGGTGGGGGGGGGGGCAGCGGGAGGGGATGGTGCAAGGTCCCTCAGCAGTGGTCTCCTCGCAGGGGGAAACCGCCTGGAACCATGAGGGGCGCACAGGTGGGTGGTGCAGGGGTCGAGGGGAAGCAGGGGTGAGCTTTGCCCCCCCCAGCCCATGTCAGATGCTGCGTGATCCTCCTGCTCTGTGCTCCTGAGCCTGCGTCACCCACATCCTAATTCACGCCGAGCATGGTCAGCCAGTGGCGTCAACGGGCTTCCGGAGCCTGACCCGCGACAGACCCGTGTGTCTGTCCGAGCAGCACACCTCTGGGTCCACGGAGCCGAGCCTCCCTGATGGGGTGGTCTGGGTCCTGCTCGGGGACGGGCGGGCTCCCGCTCATTTGTCGCCTGGCCTGCACAGGACCCTTCCCGGAAGGCCGCATCTGGTGCCCCCGGCAGCCCGGACAGGTCAGGTCCCAGCCCTGCCACACACGCTTCCTCAGAACCACTAAAGCGGCTTCGGGAGTCCTTTGGAGCCAGATGCTGAAGGCTGTGGGCAGGGCAGGAGGACTGGGAGCTCACCTGGTGCTGGCACCGCCAGGTCACGTCCCTCCAGAAGTCACCTGCTGAGCCCCGTGTGCCCGGCGGGGACACTTTATTTAAGGCCCATGCTGTCACGACTCCATCTCTCAGAATGCCATGGCAATTTAAAAAAAGTATACGTACACTTTTTGCCACATCTTAGATGTCCTTCCGCCTACAGAAGCCGTCAAATAAAAATTAATTTTGCTTTTAAAAAAAAACCATGCTGCATATTTTTGACACTCAATGTCTGTTCATTTGCATGGGACACGTTCTTCCATAATGAATCATCGTAACGCTTAAATTAAACACAGTAAAAGAATGGTTAATGCCATAACACGCCGACAATTTAACCTGGCCAATATTTTTATTGCCTTGTACAATAAACCTAACAGAGCACAACTTGCTTTTGACTGGTGGAAAATCGGTTATGAACCGCCAGGGAGCGGCCAATTTTTCAAATGCAGCCATTCGGTCATACTATAGCCACTCAGACTTTTTTTTTTTCCCATACACTATTGCTGTTATAATCTTTTGAGGATATTTTATCACGGCAATAACCTCCTCAAAATCAGTCTTTACTGCAGTTAATGACTGGACAGCTGGAGCTGTAACTGGCCTTGGCTTTGCCCCCAGCTATTAGCTAACAAACCAGTTGTTATCTGCAGGTAACAACCAATTTCTTGTGAAATTTTCTTGATGAAGTGCCTCACCGGATGAAAGTTATTTTTTCCCCCTTTCTGCCCCGATTTCAGCATTGCAGTGGGAGACGCCAGAGGTGGGAGGCCGGTGGCTGTCTTCCTCGGAGCGCGCGCCCCGGGGTGGGGCGGACCCGGAAAGTGGCCCCGTGCCACGCCCCCCCGGGCGCCCAGGGCCGCCACCTGCCACTTGCAGCTTTGCGAGGGGCGGTCCGACAGGCGGTGCGGGGACGCCAGGGAGCTCGCCCTGCTGAACTGACCTGACCCGAGGCAGGGCTGGCCGGCTGGGGCGGGGGGGGGCGGCCAGTGGGGACGCCGAGGGCGAGACCCGGCCAGGCCAGGCCCAGAGCCGATCCCGGGAGTCTGCAGTCGGGTTCAGAGCTGGCCCGTTCCGGGAGCGGGAAAGGTTACTGGATCGACAAGCGCCTCGTGGGTGACAAACTCCGCGTTCAGATTTATGCATCCTCGTTTCGCGTGTGTTTCACTTTTGATCACCCTCATAAAACGTGAGCTTTTTAAACCAGTGATTTAAAGTCGTGAAATGTTCATCTACTTTACAGCGAACATATTTTTTTAAGGACAAGACTGGAGAATTTGGGCCACCACACCCGCGCTCAAGATGCTAGAGCAAAGGATCGCTGTCGTGATTCAGTAGCACAGGTGACCCCGAGTCCAGCTCCAAGGCCGTGTGCATGTGGGACGCTCAGCCAAGGGACGGGGCATTTTTAAGGGGACCGTGTCCCCTCGGCGCCTGTGAGTCCTTCCCGCCCTGGGTTTCGGCTTCATTCCTAACTGGGGGTTTCAGGCTCCCAGTCCTCCCGGCAGGCCAGGTGGATGGGGTGCTGCCACCGCACCCGAGGATTGAGGGAACGCGACAAAGCCATCACCTGTTGGTGGCAGCGGTTTTGAAATTCCGCAGATTTATCAGTGTTTACTGTCTGCGACGGAGAGTCGATTCCTGGAATCACAGTGCTGATTGCACATGTATCTTTAACAAGCAGGGCAAAACAAAAAATTAATGTTTTTTTAAAGTGAAATAAGATTTTTTTTCCCCCCAGCCTGGAGAGAAGACCAATTAAAATCACTTCAGATTCTTAAATGAGTTTTAATTTGAGAGAGTGGAATTCTTTCAAGAATATGAGTTTTGCTAAATATTTGAAATCATTATATATCATGCTTATCTGAAGCCCAAGTCGCTTGGAAATTAAATAACAAATTAAAAATGATCACAGCACTCATTTTTGAATTATCTGGCGGGTGAACTCCCACCCTGGGGCAAGGCTCCATTTCTGGAGAAACGCAGAGGGTCAACTGTGGGGAAGTTGGGAGGTAAACCGGGCTTCCTGCAAAAATCCCCAATTCAAATACTACCACTGGACTAAAGCAATTCTATGATTTTAAATCATTTTGAATTTCATAAACCCAACTCTTTAACCTTTTGTAAATGACAAAAAGTGCAACACATTCTTAACATTTCTGATCATTCCACACCATGCTGGCCCCATAAAGCTCATCTTTTCCAAATTTAAGCACTTAAAAATGTGAAGTGCTCCAATAAATTTAAATTGGCATATGCTACGCATATCAATGGGAAATGATTCAAGCATTAGAGGCTGGAAGTGGTGAGTGAGGGCAAGCAAACCAGAGCATCCATTGTCACAGGATTGATTTTTAATGACTTGCTATTGATTTGGTGCCTTTTAAACCTGATGGCCCAAGGTTGGCCTTGCATATCTATCACACACGTCTTTGGCCTACTCTACTCTTCACCCTTGGTTGCTTTTCCTCTCTTGCCAATGTAGCCTCCTGAGCAAATGCAAGTCGTGGCTGGCATTCGGCCTTCCAGGACCCGGACTGGCTAGCCACCTGGCCAGGGGGCAACGGGTTGTTGTTGGACACTAGCAGTGGTAAAGCGACGACATCCAACGCGAGTCAAAAAAGGATCTACTAGTTCTCACAACTGAAAAGTCCTGGAGTGGATCAGGAACGGCTGGATCCAGGAGGCTTCTCCTCTCTTTCTCCCTCTGGCCTATCATGCTTGCTGCAGCTCTCTTAGCTCCTCTGTCACTCACTCTCCTTTGCCCTCTTTCACTCCCCTCTTCCCCTCCCTTACCCCCCACCCCTCCAGCTTGGCTTCTCAGTTGTGCGATCTTCAGGCAAGGCTCTCTGCATTTGTAGCCTCTGACCCGTCCAGGTTCGTATCTCACATTTCCAAGTCCATCAGAACGAGATGCCCTCTTAGCAGCCTTCTAAAAGAGGCCGTACGTGGAGTTTCCTTGGATCCATTCGGGTCACAGACCCATTTCTGAGCCAGTCCCTCTGGTCAGGGGGATTCCAATCTGGCCACTCTAGAAAAAGGGCTGGGTAGTGCTTTTGGATTGGGAGTGGGCAAGAGGTAAGTTCGAATCCTTTGATGAGGTGTGGGAATCCTGCCTGTCCCCCAAACGATCCCTGTTTATTCTGTTGTGTGTGATTGTCAGTCACGGTTACCTGCTCCCTTGAAATGAGGTGTGCTCCGTGACTTTCCTTGGCCACTAAGCTACAAGAGAAGGTTCTACTTGTCACGTCAGGATGGCAGCTTAAGAGCTACAGGCAGTGGGTGCCCATGAGCGTGAGACCCAGAAGGAGAAGACTGGGGAGCGGGGCCCTGAGCCAGGGTCTTAGTCAGCTGGAGCTGTTGTCACAAGAACACCACAGACCGAGTGACTTAACAGCATACATTTATTTGTCACAGTTCTAGAGGCTGGGAAGTCCAACGTCATGCCCACGTGGGGCAGATCTGGTAAGAGTCCACCTTCTGGTTTCCTTACATGGTGGGGGAGGGGAGAGAGGTCTGGAATTTCTTCATCCCCTGGTCAGGGCACCAATTCCATAATGTGACTGTGCCCCCTGACCTCAAATACCATCGCAGTGGGATTTAGGCTTCCACCCTGAATCCTGGAGGCCACAAACATTTAGCTCACTCACAGCAGCCAGCCAACCCGTGACGGACGCCGAAAGGGAAATAAACATGGTTATGAGGGACCATAAACATTCGGGGATTGTTTATTGACACGGCATAACCTAGGCTATCCTGAATGATGTGGAAATCGGGATCGGAAATGAGGCCCTCCCAAAACCAAACCCTAAAATATGTGGTCATCGACTTTGTAGTGGGTGGTGAGTGGTGAGGAAACAATCCTGAGAGGCTGGGAAGATGGAGAATTAGGTTATGATGTTAGGGGAGGCGGGGGGACACTCAGCAGAGCTGTCACCCAAAGTAACAGAGGAGACAGGAAATAAACTCACAGCTCTTGGGAAGAGTTCGGAGGACGGAATATTCACTGTGCATGTTAGCTGCTGCTGGCTGCATTTGGCAAGGTAACACGAGGAAAAAAAAAAGAATTGTCCGATTTGTAAGCAGGAGTGGAAGGCAATACTTCTAGGACTTGACGTAGAAGAGAGAACTGGTTAATACTCTCAGCAAAAAAGCTGATTAAAACTCATTTTTAAATGAATCTAAAATTAAGAGCGTAGCGGTCACACCCATCATTAAAACTTCTGAATGGATTACAAGGTTTTGGAGTAAAAACTTAGTGGAGGGTGTGGGGCTCCTTGAATACTTTCAGTTGGACAAAAATTTGGGAAGAAAAGAAAATTATGATGAGACTCTCTTCCCAGAGCTTGACAGGTTCAAGGTTATCTATTATAAAACTTAAGGACAGATATGGGGAGCTGGAAAAAGTATCCCTCCTTCCCTTACATTAAGAGAAGAGGTGGACAACCTACAAGTTCACAACCTCTCTGGAGGCCCGAGGAGAGTGAACTAACCCCAAATCTGGAGAGAGACAGGAGCCATTAGGAAGATGAGGGATGTCCATGGTGTTTGCTTCCTTAGGGCAGGAGTCAACAGACACCAGCAAGAATTCAACTGGGAGGGACGCCTGGGTGGCTCCATGGTTGAGCGTCTGCCTTAGGCTCAGGGTGTGACCTCGGGTCCCAGGATCTAGTCCCGCCTTGGGCTCCCTGCATAGAGCCGGCTTCTCCCTCTGCCTGTGTCTCTGCCTCTCTTTCTCTCTCTCTCTCTCTCTGGGCCTCTCATGAATAAATAAATAAAATCCTACAAAAAAGAAAAGAATTCAACTAGGATAGTAAGCAAATTGGTGGGGGTTGAGTGTAGGGTGGCGGAACAACATAAAGTCCATGGTGGCTGCAGATATGGGAACATGTGTGTATCCTCTTGCCAGACTTTCTTCTCCACAATTCCCACCAGAATAGGGAGAATTTTGAGAAAGCTTCCTTTATGCAGGCTCGAGGTAGGGGAAAAATAATCATCACAAGAGGGGAACAAAACCCCATTCTCTTCTCTCTCTCCTTGGGAACAAAAGCCTTCGCTGGTAGGAAGAAAGGCATCCAAAACCTCTGTACTTAGGGCACTGGAGCACATCCACCGCAGCGTGGGTGAGAGGGCGGGATAACACCTGGGAGCCCTGGCCAAGGGGCAGAGGAAGGTCCTGGGCCCAGGGTCTTGTAGAACCTCTGACTGTTCGAGCTGTAACCAGAAATTTGAAGCCTCTGGTGCACTAAGACTAAGCACAGCAACAATAAACCTCTGGCCCAGCCCAACTCCTGAGAAGACCAACATAAAACCTCACAGTGGAGACTTAGCCAAATGAAGCATGTGTCCATTTCTAAGCATGAGAAATGCTTTACCTCGGGCTGTAGTGTCCCACATGAGATGTTCAGTTCAACCAAAATGAGGCATGTGAAAAGGCAAGAAAAGTCGACACACCTCCGAGAGTCAAAGAGATCAACAGAACCAGACGTGACATCGATGTGGAGATCATCGGCAGAGGACTTAGAGTTACCATGCTTAATGCGGAGGCACTAATGGAAGAAATGCACAGCATGCAGGGTCAGACGGGTAACCGCAGAAGAGCAGAGCACCCAAGAACGCTGGAGCAGTAGCCAATGGCATAACGTAGGCGTTATCGGAATCCCAGTATAAGAGAGAAAGAATAGGGCAAGAAAAAATATGAGGAAATATTAGCCAAGAATATTTTAAAAATTAAGGACAGACACCAAGCGATAGGTCTAAGAAGCTCAGATGACACGCAGCAGGGTCCATACACTTCCTCCGAAGCAAAGATCAACACTTAACAAGCATATGGACATGTCATATTTCATCGGCAGAAAGCAAAAGACAAAGAGGAAATCCTGAAAGTGACCAGAGATAGAGAGAAACATTAGCTACAGAGGAGCAAAGATACTTGTCAGAAACCATGCAGGCCCAAAGACCACGAAGTGACGTCTTTGAAGGGCTTAAAGAAAACCAACACTGCCTATAAAAACATTAGTACACCCACAGGAATTGGAGGAATTGGAGATATTCTGTTGTCAAGTCCCTACATTACGTGTGAAGCTGTGTGATAGTACTTGGAAGTAGACTCTGATGAATTAAAGGTATGTGTTGTAGAGCTTATGTTAATAAAATAACAAGAGGCCTAAATAATTGTTTGATAGTAGAGAAAAAGTGGAATCATAAAAAAGAATCAATTAATTCAAAGAGCAGGAAATAGAGAAAAACAAGTCAAAGGAATAGAAAAAAGCTAGTAAAGTGGTGTATTTTTATGCAAAGACATCATCGATTACACTACATATGTGTCTCAGCACATCAGTGAAAAGATAGACTTATAGTCAGACAGAGACAAAGACCATATGATCTCCCTCAGATTTGGATCTAGGAAACAAATGCGCAAAGGAAAAACAAGAAAGAGGGAGCGACAAATCAAGAAATAAGACTCTTGAGTTCTGAAAACAAACCAACGTTTCCCAGAGGTAGAGGGTGGCGGTGGGGTGGGGGTGAGGGGGGCTGAAACAGGTGATGGGGATTGGTGAGGACCTGTATCCCGAAGAGCACCGGGGGGTGGATAGGGTGGCTGAAGCACCTGAAACTATACAGCACTGTGTGTTAACTACACTAGAATTAAAATAAAAAACTTAATTAAAAAAAAAAAAGACAGAGACTTGCAGGTTGGGTAAAAAAACCAGGATGCTCTCTGCAATACGCTGTGTACCAGACACTCACCTTATGCCGTGTACAGTACAGCTCTGCAAGAAACTGTGCAAAATAAGTTAAAAGTAAAATGGTTAAAGACAACATGTTGCGCGAACGCCGATTTCGTTTCTCTGCGGTATATGCCCAGGAGTGGGATCGCTGGGTTCACGCGGGCCTTTGACACTCCTAGGGCGAAGCGCGGCGGTCCGGTTTCTTCGTATCTTCATCAACACTTGTCCTCCTCCCCAGATTTGTTTCTTTTTGTTTTTGTTTTTGTTTTTGTTTGAAATCTAGTGGACATAAAACCCTACAGAAGGCTCAAGGTCTACAGCATGATGATTTGACTTACATATACTGTGAAATGATTAGCACAGTAAGTTCACATCCATCATTTCCTAAAGATACGAAAAAAAGAAGAGAAAACAACAAAAATGATTTATTTCCCCTTGTGATGAGAACTCTTAGGATTTAATCTCTTCAGCTTCATATGTACCATACAGCAGCGTTAGCTATGGTCACCTGCTGTACATTATTACCTCCCTAGAACTTACCTTCTGCCCGGAAGCCCATGCCTTTGGACCGCTGTCACCCCCTTCCCCTTTACCCCGCCTCCCCCACTTCTGGAAGCCACGAATCTGATCTGAGTTTGCTTTTCTCTTTTCTCTCTCTATTTTAAGATTCCACATCTGAGTGAGATCAGACAATATTTGTCTGGCTTACTGCACTCGGCATAATGCCCTCACAGTCCATCCCTGGTATCACAGGATATGGCAGGATTTCCTTCATTTTTTTGTGGCCAAATCATATTTCATTGTATATACGTACACGGCCTCTTTATCCATTCGTCCCTCAGTAGAGATTAAGGCTGTTTCCATGTCTTGACTATTGTAAATTGTGCTGCTATAGACACAGGGTGTCTTCTCCACATAGTGTTTTTGTTTCCTTCAGATAAAGTCCCAGAAATGGAAAACCTGGATCATGTGGTAGTTTTATTTTTACCTTTTTTTTGAGGGACTTTCATCCTGTTGTCCGTAGTGGTTGTGCCAAAACTTGTTCTTATCAGACTTTTTCATCACACACGTTCTAGTGAGTGTGAAGTTGCATCTCCTTGTGGTTTTGATTTGCACGTCCCCTAATGCTGACCATCTTTTTATGCATTTATGGGCCATTTGCATATCTTCTTTGGAGAAATGTCTTCTCATATTTGCCCATTTTTAAATTGGGTTGTCTTTTATTATTGTACTGCAAGCATTCTTTCTATATTCTAGATATAAATCCGTCTTCATATATTTAATTTGCAGATTTTTCCCCCTCATTTTGCAGTTGTCTTTTCACTTTCTTGATAGTATCCTTGGAGGCGCTGAAGTTTTTCATTTTCATAAAGTCTAGATTATCTATTTTATCCTTTGTTGTTTGTGCTTTTGGTGTCACGTCTGAGAATCTATTATTAAATTCAATGTCATGAAGATTTTTACCTCTATGTTTTCTTATGAATTTTATGTCTTGAATTTAGGCCATGGACTCATTTCAAGTTAATTTTTATGTTTGGTGGGAGGTATGTGTCCAATCCCATTCTTTAATATGAGGATATCCAGTTATCCTGGCATCATTTGTCGGAAAGACTGTTTTCTCCAGACTGGAAGGTCTTGGCACCTATGTCAAAAACCAATTGATTACACACACACAAATTTATTTCTAGACTCTCAGTTCTATTCCACTGATCTCTATGCCTATCCTTATACCAGCACCATAATGTTTTGATTATTATTGCTTTCTAGTAAATTTCAAAATTGAGAAAAAAATAAATTTTTTTCAAGATTGATTTGGCCAACTTGGCTCACTTGCAGTTTCATATGAATTTTAAAGTAAATTGTGAATTTCTACAAAGAAGTAAGCTGAGATTATAATAAGAATTGTTTTGAGTCTACAGATCAATTTGAGGGCTATCGTTATCTTAACAATGGTCTTTCAATCCACCAAAAAGGGGTATTTTCTCATTTATTTCAGATCTTTAATCCCTTTCAACAATACTTTGTAGTTTTAAGTGTATAAATTTTGCAATTCTATTGTTAAATTTATTCCTAAGCATTTTGCTACTATGAAGTGGAATAAATACGGAGAATTAAAATGATGATTACCAGAGGGGAGGGGGTGGGAGGATGGGCAAAATGGGTAAAAGTGGAAGATACAGGCTTCCAGTATGGAAGGAATAAGTCACAGGGATGAAAGGCACAGCATAGAGAATGTAGTCAATACTATTATAATAGTATTTGTATAATAGTATAGTGTATACTATATACTATATATAATATATACTATAATAGTATATTTGTATTATACTATTTGTATAATAGTATAATAGTCAACACTATTATAATAGTGTTGTATGGTGACAGATGTAGCTACACTTGTGGTGAGCATAGCATAATATATAGACCTGTCGAATCACTATGTTGTATGCCTAAATCTAATGCAACATTGTGTGTCAATAAAATAAAAAAAGAAAAGGGTTCTTTAAACCCTGCCTATAACTAAAATAAAGTTTTGATTAAGTTAAATTTCAATAATACATAAAATAACTTGTTTAAAAATGGGATCATTTAAGTTCTCTGTGATTGTTCATTGCAATTATTCAGAAAAACAATTATTTTCTTATACATTGATCATGTAACTTGTAGTCTTGCTGAACTTTTTAGTTCCAATGGTATTTTAGTGCATTCCTTAGAATTTTCTATATACAAGATCCTGTCATCTGTGGCTAGAGGTAGTTTCATTTCTCCCTTTCCAATGTGGATGTCTTTCTTTCTTTTCCTTGACTAATTGCCTTGAATAGAGCCTCCAATCCATACTGTTGGATTTTTGCTAAATGCTTTTTCTGTGTCTATTGAGATGATCATGTGATTTTCTGTTTTTATTATAGTAATAAGGAGTATCACATTAACTGACATTTGGATGTTGAACCAACCTTGCATTCTAGGCATAAATCACACTTGTTCATGGTATATAATTCTTTTGAAATGTTGCTAGATTTGATTTGCTAGATTTTTATTGAGGTTTTTTACATTCATATTTATAAGAGATCAGTAGTTTTTTTTCCCCTTGTGTCTTTGTCTGGTTTTGACATCTGGATAATGTTGGCCTTATCAAATGAGTTTGGAAGTGTTCTTTCCTATTATGTTTTTGGGAAGAATTTGTGATGAACTCTTCCATGTGAAGAGGTAATATCTGTGGAACAGGTCCTAATTCTTTAAATATTTGGTTAAATTCAGCAGTGAAGCAGTAAAGTAGGTCTGAGCTTCTGTAAGTAGTTTTTTAAACTACACATTCAATCTGTACTTACTATAAATCTTTTTAGATTGTTTATTATGTTAATTTTTAGATTGCTCTTTTGTAAGAACGGTCCATTTTATCTAAATTATCTAATTAACTGACATAAAATTGTTCATAATTCCTTTATAATCTTTTTTATTTTTGTAAAGTTGGTAGTAGTGTCCCCTCTTTCATTTCTGATTCTAATAAGTTGAGTGTTCTTCCTTTTCAAATTGTAGATACAGCTAAAAGTTTGTTAATTTTGTTGATCTTTCCAAAGAACTAGCTTTTTGTTCATGGATTTCCTCTATTGTTTTCCTTCAGGGATTTTTTAGAAATTATTTTATTTTATTTTATTTTATTCTTCATTTCAGAGGTAGAATTTAGTGATTCGTCAGTTGCATACAGCAACCAGTGCTCAATACATCAAATGCCCTCCTTAATGCCCATCACTCAATTACCCTGTCCCTGCACCCATCTACCCTCCAGTAACCTTCACTTTGTTTCCTGTAAATAAGAGTCTCTTATGATTTGCTTCCCTCTCTGTTTTCATCTTATCTTTCCTTCCCCTTCCCCTATGTTCATCTGTTTTGTTTCCTAAATTCCACATATGGTTGTCTTTCCTTTGGTTCCATATGGTTTCCTTTCCTTGTCTTTATCTTTTGGTTTCTGATTGACTCACAAGTTAAATTCCACAATCATAGATTGTCTTTCTCTGACTGCCTTATTTCGCTTAACATAATAATACCCTCCAGTTCCATCCACATCGTTGCAAATGGCAAGATTTTATTCTTTTTGATGGCTAAGTAATATTCCTGTGTGTGTGTGTGTGTGTGTGTGTGTGTGTGTGTGTACCACATCTTCTTTATCCATTCATTTGTTGATGGACATCTGGGCTCTTTCCATATATTGGCCAATGTGGACATTCCTGCTATGAGCATGGGGTGTAGGTACTCCTTCAAATCACTATGTGTGTATCCTCTGGATAAATACCTAGTAATGCAACTGCTGGGTTGTAGGGTAGCTCTATTTTTAGCTTTTTGAGGAACCTCTACACAGTGTTTTCCAGAGTGGCTGCACCAGTTTGCATTCCTACCCACAGTATAAAAGGGTTCCCTTTTCTCCACATTCTCACCAACATCTGTTGTTTCCTAAGGTTGTTAATTTTAGTTTAGTGTGAGATGGGATCTCATTGTGGTTTTGATTTGTATTTTCCTGATGCCGAGAAATGTGGAACATTTTTTCATGTGTCGGTTGGCCATGTGTAGGTCTTCTTTGGAGAAAAAGTCTGTTCATGTCTTCAGAGATGGGGGAGAAGGGAGAGGGAGAAAGAGAAACTCAAGCAGACTCTGTGCTGAGCACAGAGCAGAGCACAGTATGGCTCTGTCTCACAACCCTGAGATCATGATATGAGCCGAAATCAAGAGTTGGACGCTTAACCAACTGAGCCATGCAGGTTCCCCTCTCTACTATTTTCCAATCCTCTATTTCATTGATTTCCATTATAATATTTATTGTTTCCTTCCTTCCTTTGGGTTTAGTTTGCCCTTTTTTCCCACTGTTTTAAGATAAAAGATTAGGCTATTGATTTGAGATCTTTCTTCTTTTTTAAGATAGGAAGTTACAACTATAAATTTCCATCTTAGCACAGTGTTACCTGAATCCTGTAAGTTTTAGTATGCTGTATCTTCATTTTCCTTCATCTCAAAGTATCTTGTAATTTATCTTTTGGTTTCTGATTGACTCACAAGTTAAATAAAAGTGTATTTTTTAATTTCCACATATTTGTGAGTTTCCCAGACTCTCTTTTGATATTGACTTATAATTGTATCCCACACAGTTAGAGAACATGCTATGTCTTATTCAATCCTCTTAAATTTGTATGAGGTTTATGTCCTAGCATATGATTGACCCTAGATAATGTTTTATGTGCATTTGAGAAGAACGCATATTCTCCAATTGTTAGATAGAATGTTTTATAGATACGTTTGGTCTAATTGGTTTGTCATGTTGTTCAAGTATTCAATTTCCTTTTGATCTGCCCAATTTTTCTGCCCATTATTGAGTATGACTATTGAAGATTTCAACTATTACTGTTCAATTATCAATTGTATTACTCCCTTCATTTCAGCCAGTTTTTACTTTGTGTACCTTGGTGCTCTGTTGTTAGGTGCATATGGGTTTATAATTGTTATATCTTCCTAATCGATTGACTCTTTTATTATTATAAAATATCCTTCTTTATCTCCAGTAACATGTTGCTTTTGTCTAATATTAATATAGCTAAAATTTCAGCTTCCTCAAGGTTAATGCTTGCAAGCTGTCTTTCTATCCTTTTACTTTCCATATGTTTGTATCTTTGAATCTAAAATATGTCTCTTGGAGGCAGCATATAGTTGGATTTTGTTTCTTCTTCCAACCTAGGAATCTCTGACTTTTGACTGGATTGTTTAATCCACACACATTTAGTGTTGTTATTGATATAGTTGGATTTATAACTGCCATCTATCTGTTTTGTATACGTCTTCCATCATTTTTGTTCCTTTTTTCCTCTTTTGCTTCTTTCTTTTGCAATATTTTTATGTAGAATTTTAACTTTTAAATGATTTTTAACAATATTTTCTTGAATTGTTCCCTTAGTGTTTGCTCTAAGGCTTATACATCTTAACTTAGAATTAGTTTCAGATTCATACTAACTTAATTAGATGTAAAAGCATTATGTAAGAGCATTATGACTCTTACATAAAGAGATGAGATGTAAAAGCATTATGACTATATATCTCTATTCCTTTCCCCTATTTTGTGGTATGACAGTCATACCACATCTCTATGAATGTTACACACTGCTGTACTACATTGTTATAATTATGACTTTTATATAATTTTATATCTTTTATTTATATTAACCTTCTTATTTATCATTTCTGGTTCTCCTTATTTTTTCCTGTGGATTTGAGTTATTACCTGAAGTCATTTTATTAGTTCAACCCAAATTTACTCTCACTCACCTCCTTTGAGCAAATATATTACCTTTCTATAAATTATAGGCCAAAAAATATGTTATGTACTTATTGCTTCTACAGTTCAATACAGTTATTCTTAAGATCAGTTAAGAGAAGGAAGGTGAAATATGCATTTATACTGACTTTTATAGTTATATGAATGCCTTTACTGATACTTCTTGCTTTTTTTGTGGGTTACTACCCTTACTTTTAGCTTAAAGAACTTCCATTAGTATTTTTGTTAAGTGAGTCTGCTACCAGGAAATTCTTTTGTTTTCTTGTTTATCTGGGAATGTCTTTATTCCACATTTATTTTTGAAAGATAACATTGCTGGATATAGGATTCTTGTTCACAGCTTTTTCTCTTTGAGCATTTTGAATATATCACACCGTCTTCTGTCCTCCATTGTTTCTGTTGAGAAGTGAACTTTTAATCTTATTGGGGTTTTCTTGTAAGAGATGATTTATTTTTCCTCATGTTGCTTTCACGATTTTCTCCTTGTCTATGGCTTTTAGCATTACTATGGGACTGATGTCAATCTCTTCATGTTTATCTTGGAATAATTGAACTTTTTGGATGTGTAAATTAATTTTTACAAATTTGAGAACTTTTTAACCATAATTTCTTTGAATATTTTCTCTACTCCTTCCTCTTTCCTCTCTGTCTATATTCCTATTATATGTATGTTGGTATGTTTAATGGTGTCCCACATTTCTCTGAGGTTCTGTTTATTTCCTTTATCCTTTTTTCCCTGTTCTTCAGATTTCATGATCTTCATTGATCTATATTTAAGCTTGTTAATTTTTTTCCATACCTGTTCAAATCTACTGTTGAGCTTCTCTAATTGTGTTTTCATTTTAGTTATTGTACTTTTCGATGCCAAACTTTTATTTGGTTATTTTTTAAAATAATTTCTCTCCTTTTATTAAGGGTCTTAATTTGATGTGATCTTGTCATCATAACTTCCTTTACTTTGTTAAGTCATGATTCCCTTTAGTTCTGTGAACATATTTATAACAGCTACTTTGAAGTCTTCTGATAAATCTGCCATCTGGTTGCTCTCACAGGCAGTTTCTGTTGCTTGCCTTTTGTCCCAGTCATATTTAACTGTTTCTTTGCAAATTATAATTTTTTTGAAAACTGGACATTTTAGATGTATATTGTAGCAACTCTGAGTACCACCTTTATCCCTTCTAGGGATCTAATTATTGTTTTCTTCCTCTATCCCTTCTAGGGGTCTTTTTATTGTTTTCTTCTTTCCTTCCTTTCTTTTGTTGTTCTTCTTTTTCTTTCTTTCTTCCTTTATTCTTGTTTAGCAACTGGCTGGATTATTTTGGTGACATATCTTCCCTCATCAGCCCTGTTCTGAAGCTTCTGATGCTGCTTCTCAAGGAGGGCAGCCTCAAAGGACCATAGTCACAGCGGGATGACAGTAGCTTTGGCAGGGCTCACCTATCTCTTCCCTGGCCACATTAGCTTTTGATCTTTATTAATTGCCATCCAATTGATCTATTATTTTTTTTTAATTTCCTGTAGCATGAATTGATCCACAGACTGAACCATTATTGTTTGAGCAACTTTGGTCAATGTTTGGGATTTGTTCTGACCCCTAGAGTTCCCCCAAGCTGTATTTTTCTCTGATTCTCTCTCGCAAACTGCTGGCCTATAGTTTGGCCTATATGTCCAATGACAATCTCCTCTCAATTATCTTTCCCCATAAGCTCCACCATATGAGAACACGCTTAGGCTTCAACTTTTTAGCTCCATGTTACAAATGAACTCCATTCCTTTGGGAAGAGATTCAGAGCTCTCTGCTTTAAAGCTCACTTCTTCCTTTGGGCAAAATCTCTGAGCTATAGCTCTGGAGCTGAGAGGAAACAATGACACACTTTCCTCTGAGCATTCCCACTTTAGGAGCTGAGTGATCAGTGAAGAGACAATAGCCTCAGGTGTTCTCAGCTTGCCTCTCCTGGCTTGGAGTCTCTGATTTATGAACTACAAATGAACCAAGGAAAGGGTTATCTGGATCACAGGGTAGAGCTCCATTCCATGAGTGGGGACTGGGAAGAAGAAGGAAGCCCCCACTTCTTAGCTACACTCACTTAGAACTTAGCTCCAGCTACAGGTAGCTAGAGAAAACTAGCTGGTGTTCTTGGCTGCACCAGTCTGAAGTGGCACTTCCATTCTACTGAGATATAAAGAGGGAGGGAGAGTTTTATTTCAATTCTTACTGAGTCCTGGTAGATTTTCATGAGTAAATGTTTCTTCATTTGCCCTCAGGACCACTTCCAGAGACTTTAAAGGGTTGGGTTTGTTTTTTATAATTTTCACCAGTTTCATGGGGGGGAGCAAACCACAAGCTTTCATGACAGAAGTGTAACTTACAGAAGGGTACTCTATTAACCTTTTTTTTACAAAATTCCTATAGTTAAGAATAGAGGGAACACTTTTCAATACCTTAAAAGCCCAGAGCAAATATTATCGTCAATGGGGAAAAACTGAGAGTCTTTCCCCTAAGATCAGGAACATGACAGGGATGTCCACTTTCATCACTGCTATTCAACATAGTACTAGAAGTGCTAGCTTCAGCAATCAGGCAACAAAAAGAAATAAAAGGCATTCAAATTGGCAAAGAAGAAGTCAGACTCTCCCTCTTTGCAGATGTCATGATACTGTACATAGAAAACCCAAAAGACTCCACCCCATGATTGCTAGAACTCATACAGCAATTCGGTAGTGTGACAGGAGAAAAAAAATCAATGCCCAGAAATCAGTGGTATTTCTATACACTAACAATGAGACTGAAGAAAGAGAAATAAGGAGTCAATCCCATTTACAATTGCACCCAAAAGCATAAGATACCTAGGAATAAACCTAACCAAAGAGGTAAAGGATCTATATTCTAAAAACTACAGAACACTTCTGAAAGAAATTGAGGAAGACACAAAGAGTTGGAAAAATATTCCATGCTTATGGATTGGAAAAACAAATATTGTGAAAATGTCAATGCTACCCAGGGCAATTTACAGATTCAGTGCAATACCTATCAAAATACCATGGACTTTCTTCAGAGAGTTGAAACAAAATAATCTTAAGATTTGTATGGAATCAGAAAAGACCCCAAATAGCCAAGGGAATATTGAAAAAGAAAGCCGAAGCCAGGGGCATCACAATACTGGATTTCAAGCTGTGTCACAAAGCTGTGATCATCAAGACAGTGTGGTACTGGCACAAAAACAGACACATAGATCCATGGAACAGAATAGAGAACCCAGAAATGTGCCCTCAACTCTATGGTTGACTGATATTCGACAAAACAGGAAAGGCTATCCACTGGAAAAAGGACAGTCCCTTCAATAAATGGTGCTGGGAACATTGGACAGCCACGTGCAGAGGAATGACACTAGACCATTCTCTTACACCAGGCACAAAGATACACTCAAAATGGTTGAGAGATCTAAATGTGAGACAAGAATCCATCAAAATCCTAGAGGAGGGTAGCCAGAATGGCTCAGGGTTTAGCGCCGCCTTCAGCCCACAGCTGATCTGGAGACCTGGGATCAAGTCCCACGTCAGGCTCCCTGCATGCATGGAGCCTGCTTCTCCCTCTGCCTGTGTCTCTGCCTCTCTTTCCCTCTCTGTGTCTCTGATGAATAAATAAATAAAATCTTTAAAAAAAATCCTAGAGGGGAACACAGGCAACATCCTTTTTGAACTTGGCCACAGCAGATTTTTGCAAGATACATCCATGAAGGCAAGGGAAACAAAAGCAAAAATGAATTATTGGGACTTAATCAAGATAAAAAAGCTTCTGCACAGCAAAAGAAACAGTCAACAAAACTAAAAGACAACCTACAGAATGGGAGAAGATATTTGCAAATGACACATCAGATAAAAGGATAGTATCCAAGATCTATAAAGAACTTATTAAACTCAACACTGAAGAAACAAACAATCCAGTCATGAAATGGGCAGAAGACATGAACCGAAATTTCACCAAAGAAGACATAGACATGGCCAACAAGCACGTGAGAACATGCTCCACATCACTCACCATCAGGGAAATACAAATCAAAACCACAATGAGATACCCCCTCACCCCAGTGAGAATGGGGAAAATTAACAAGGCAGGAAACCACAAATGTTGGAGAGGATGCGGAGAAAGGGGAACCTGCCTGCACTGTTGGTGGGAATGGGAACTGGTGCAGCCACTCTGGAAAACTGTGTGGAGGTTCCTCAAAGAGTTAAAAATAGATCTGCCCTACGACCCAGCAATTACACTGCTGGGGATTTACCCCAAAGATACAGATGCAGTGAAATGCCAGGATACCTGCACCCCAATGTTTATAGCAGCAATGGCCACAATAGCCAAACTGGGGAAGGAGCCTCAGTGTCCATCAACAGATGATGGATAAA
Organism: Canis lupus baileyi; assembly: GCF_048164855.1. Lineage (NCBI taxonomy): Eukaryota > Metazoa > Chordata > Mammalia > Carnivora > Canidae > Canis > Canis lupus. Next base: position 121,929,765 of record NC_132838.1, on the reverse strand, counting down.
GATGTGGTCTCTGTATACAGTGGGATATTCCTTAGCCATTAGAAAGGACAGATACCCACCATGTGCTTCGACGTGGATGGAACTGGAGGGTATTATGCGGAGTGAAGTGAGTCAGTCAGAGAAGGACAATCATATAGTTTCACTCATACAGGGAATATAGGAAATAGTGAAAAGGATTATAAGAGAAAGGAGGGGGAATTGAATGAGAAAATTTAGAGAGGGAGACAAACCATGAGAGACTCCTAACTCTGGGAAATGAATAAAGGGTTGTGGAAGGGGAGGTGGGTGGGGGGATGGGTGGCTGGGTGAGGGGCACTGAGGAGGGCACTTGATGGGATGAGCACTGGGTGTTATACTATATGTTGGCAAATCAAACTTCAATAAAAACAAATAATAATTTAAAAATTCCTACAGTTAACATAATGGTGAAAAACTGAATGCTTTCTTTCTAAGGTTAAGAACAATGCAAAGATATCATCTACTACTCCTGTTCAACTTCACAATAGAGGTCCTAATCAGTATAATAAGGCATGAAAAATAAATAAAAGGCATACAGATTGGGAAAGGAGAAAAAAATTTCTATTTGTATAGCACACTTATATAGAAAATCCCAGAGAATTTACCAAAAAAGCTCCTAGCACAAATAAGTGATTTTAACAAGGTTATAGGATACAAAATCAATAAGCCAGAATCAGTTTTACTTCTATACACTAGCAATGTAAAATTGAAATTCAAAATTTACAAAACAGTACATTAACCGTAATACAAAAAAATGAAATCTTTAGGTATTAATCTAACAAAATCTGTGCGCTGAAAATTGTAAAACACAAAAGAAATCAACAAACACCTAAATAAATGGGGAGGTATCCATGATTATGGATTAGAAGAGTCAATATTGTTAAGATGTTAATTCTCTCCAAATTGACCTGGAGATGGGCCACAATTTTATTCAAAATTCCAGCAAGCTCTTTTGTAGATATTGACAAGATGTTTCTAATTTCTAAATAAAATGATATGGGAAGGTGAAGTAATTAGAAGACCCAAAATAATTTGAAAAAGAAGAATGAAGCTGAAAGACTCACACCACCTGATTTCAAGATTTACTATAAAGCTACAGTAATCAGAACAATACGATGTTGGTAAAATACTAGTCCTGTAGTTGAGTAGGATAGAAAAGAGAGTCCAGAAATAGATTTACATAAATGACTTTGACAAAATTACAAAAGAAATTCAATGGACAAAGGATAATCTTTTCAAGAAATTATGCTCAAACCAGTGGATATGCCTATGCAAAGAAGGGAAACTTGGCCCAGACCACATCTTTTATACAAAAAATAACTCAAGGTAGAATCATAGATCTAAATGTAAAATAGAAAACCATAAAAATCATATAAGAAAACGGGAATATATTTATGATCTTGAATTAGGCAAAGAATTTTTAGACATGACGTTGAAAGCATGATTCATAGAAGAAAATAAAAGACACACTGGACTTTAACAAAATTGAAAACTGTTGCTCTGGAAAAGACACTGCAAGAGAAGGAAAAACAAAACACGGGCTGAGAGAAATGATCTGCGATTCACATTTGTGACAAAGGGTTTAGTGTCCAGCTTATGTAAATAACTTTTAAAGTTCTACTGTAAGACATCAAGTGATCCAATTCTGAAAGTAAGCAAAAGATCTAAATAGATACTTCACCGGGGAAGATACATAGATGGCAAATAAGCATATGTAAAGATTCCCAACATCATGAGTCATTAAGGAAATGCAAATTCGAATTTTTTTTTTTTTTTTTTTTTTGCAAATTCGAATTGTAAGGAAGTATCACTACACTCCTACTGGGGTGGCTCTGATTTTTTAAAAAAGTCTGACAATACCAAGGGCGGGTGTGGATACAGAGGAATTGGTGCCTTAATACATCGCTCACAGGACTGGCAAATGTTGCCATCTTTGTGGAAAACAGTTTGGAGGTTTCTTATGAAGTTAACCATATGCAGCAATTGCACACCTGGGTAAATGAAAACTTGTGTTTACATAAAAACCTTTACACAGGTATCTGCAGCAGCTTTATGTATAGTAGTCCAGCACAGATGATCTTTAACCGGTGATAGGTAAGCCATGGTCCTTGCATGCAATGGAACACTATTCAACAATAAAATGAAACAAATCTTTGAAAAAAACAAACAAACAAAATCAGGGATGACTCCTAAGTGCCTTTTGCTAAGTAAAAGTAGCCAAAATCCAAAGGTTCCATAGTGCGTTACACCATTTATATTATATTTGGAAGAGGTGAAACAATATGGGTAAGGTCAGGAGTAGGGCTTGCAAGAAGGGATGACTACATGGAGTCTGCATGAGGGAATTTGGAGGGAGGAACGTATCCGTATCGTGACTGTAGTGGTGGATACCTGACTGGTTATTTATCAAAATTCATAAAACTGTATGTCACTGAGTGGAATTAAAAAGACAGAAAGAGAAAGAAGAAAGAAAGAAAAGAAAAGGAAGAAAGAAAGAAAGAAAGAAAGAAAGAAAGAAAGAAAGAAGAAAGAAAAAAAGAAGAAAGAAAGAAAGGAAAGAAAGAAAGAAAGAAAGAAAGAAAGAAAGAAAGAAAGAAAGAAGGAAAGAAAGAAAGAAAGAAAATAGAAGTAGAAAGAAAGACAGGTTGTGGGGGACATAAAAATGGAATACAAACTACAACAAATGAACCTAACTGTATTACAGATGGATGACATAAGCACATGGATGGGAGTGGGGAAGAAACAAAAACTAACCCAAATTACTTTGTAAAATATTCAATATTTTGCTGGATAATGTGAAGATAAAGACTAAAATAACTGTATACAAATGCCGTAGTCTAGTTAGAAAATTCGTTTCTCGTGGGGGTATGGGCTGCCATTCTGAAACTGCTTTATGTGTACAGAAGAGTTGAACAAGTAAGTAAATGTATTTTAGATAATGAGACACAGATTTCTCACTGTTGGAAAAGGAAGTTACAAATAAGCAAAGGGAAAACGCCAGAATGAAGCTCGTGGTGACGGATCGGAATGAGAGGTCTCATACATAGACACAGAGAGAGGCAGACGTAAATACAATTACGTGCATATACTTACACCATGTATTTCCAAGTTCTGGAAAGTTGTTGGAGAGGCCACCATAGTGACAATGGGCACACAGACTGCCTCCAGCTTGGTTTCTAAGTACCACTCCAATAAAAGGAACCAGGGCTTCTCTTAGAAGTAATTGGTTTCAGTGCAGGGCAAGGACAATGCAAGATGAGCCCGAAGCGTCTGGTAGTGCCCGAGAAAAAATTGCTTAGAAAACAATGAGGCATGCCAAAAAGGCACAGGAGCCAAACTGAAAGAGTTCCCGATGGTCAAAGCTGGACACGATAAATACTGATAGTATTGGGTTATAGCCCAATGAAATACATATAGGTGGGTCCATATGGGTATAAATAATCAATTAAGTAAATAAGCGGGAGGGTGGGGGAAGTATATCCCTTCCTGGCAGAGGAATCTAGATCCTTCAACAAAAGGAAATGGGAAGTCGTGTTAGAATGACACAGCAATTGCAGGCAGGATCCAATTCACGGGTGTTAAAATCAGCGTGTCGAAGTGTGAGCGCATACTGAATATCTGCATGGTCTTCCCGGTGGAGAACCTGGTAGGCAGCACCAAGACAAAGTGATAAAGTGAGCGTCACCAGAAAGGACACGTGGACATCATGCGACCACAGATAGGACACGAAGAGAAGGGCACGTTGTTTTCGTGACATTCTTCCCCGAAACGTTATAACCTGGATATAATCGGGAGAAATAGCAAACGAACCCAGGTTGAGGATCTAAAATATGATGGACTAGTAAGTCGTCTTCAAAGTGTCAAGGGCATGAAGGACCAGGAAGACTGGGTAACTGTCATAGGCTGGAAGAGACCAAGGAGATAGGAGGACTAAGTGCAGCGCACGATCCTCGTTTCCTCAACGTGGGTAACTCCACCGTGACTACGCGAGGTGTTCACAATAGGGAAGCTGAGCGATGGGTACCCGGGAACTCCCTACGTTATTTTTGCAGCTCTTCCATAAATATAAGATTATTTCAGGGTATAAAATTAAAATACAATTGAAAATAAGGAGAGAGGGAGGGAGGGAGAGAGATGTGAGAACAAGAGAACAAAGGCAAGTAGTGGGCTGGGGACTTCCAAAAAACCGAATCTTTGGGCATCATTACTGGCACCTAAAGGCGACTAGAAATAAACAGAGAAGAACCTACGGCATTTTGAGGGAGTTACTATTCCCAGAAGAATTGTCAGCCTCCACTTTGAATACAGACCCTGACCGAGGCTTGAAGTTACCCTCGAGCTGCCACCCTCTGTAGTCAAACGGGTTTGCACACATGACTCAGCCCCCAAGGACTGACCGCACACACTCCCTAACACACACGTCACATGGAGCCGAAGAGGAGGCTCCTACATGACACAGTCAGGGCCAGGGAGCCACTGCCGCCGAGCAGAGCGGGATCAGGGCCTGTCTGGGGGGACCACCCTGCTTCCCCTCCCGAACGGGAGTGTTTCCTGGGGTTTGGCCATCTCTGTTCCGCTGCCGTATGCCTGCTGCGGAGGTGCCCAGGACCAGGACCTTGCCTCTCAGGTCTAGGTCTCTGGAATAAGGGTAACTATCAACCTGAGGGCGACAAGTGTAGAGGGCGTGAGAAAGAGAGTGACACAGAACATCTAACGACCCCCAAGTGCAGTCTTTGGTGGCCTCCTGAGCTGTGCTCTTCCTCCTTCCAGACACACAGTAAGATGGCCCTTCTCACCCCCATGAGGTGACACACGGCCACATGGCTTGCTCTGGCCCACGGAGGTGAGCAGAAGTGGCCCTACTGCTACCGAGTGCAGGTATGTAGTCAGCAGCAGGAGACTCTCCGGGGCTCTCTTCCCTACCCTGGTGACCAGGATGCTCCAGAAGGTGGCAGCTTCCTCAGCCTTGATCCCAGAGTGACAAAAACACAGCAGAGCCCTTGGCTGACCTGAGATTGGCATGTAATTAGAACGGGAAGTAAAACACTTATTGTTTGAGGTCCCTGGGTTGGGGGTGGTTTGTGACCACGGCATAACCTAGCCTAGGCTGACGGAACACGGCCAGAGGCGCGGATGCCAGGCAGGGAGGCCACACCTGTACGTGTCACCTGGGTGCGTTAGCCAGGTAGCAATAGCTCAGGTATTTGATGGCCACTTCCCTCTGCTGGACGGGGAGGGGCTTGGCTCTGTGAAGCCCAGGAGAAGAGGGATGCAGGCCTGCGTCTGTGGAGGGTTGGTCAGGCCTTTTCTTCCACAGATATTTCACTTTTAAATTCACCCTTTTGGCGACGCCGGGATGGTCATTACAACGCTCCAGACTGTCAGGGAAAGGGAGGGCTGCGGCAAACAAATCTGAGAAAACTTTCATGCATGTGGCTGGTCTGGATGCTCAGAGCCCCAGGAGCCCCCGGCCTTCACATACTGTGTCTCCCGAGTAGCCGTGGCTCCGAACCTAGAGACCTGGTTCTGGGCCTCCCTGTCCAGAAACTCACTAAGAATGGACCGAGTGCTGCTTTTGAGGCTTCAGTCTCCCCATGTGAATTGAGGAACTGGGGTAGGTGGAGAAAATGAAGGTTGGGTAGTTTGGGTTTTTTGTTTGTTTGTTAGTTTGTTTTGCCTTTTTTTTTTTTTTTTTTTTTTGGTCAAGAAATTCTTTCCCCTCAGATAAAAACATAAAACAGAGGGGCTCCGAATCTGCTTTCCACTTCCTCTCCCTGTCCCCCGAAGAGCAGCAGCCTCGCATTTTATCCAAAGAAGGAACCCCTCAAGTGCCTTGGAACAGTTTAAAAAACCCTTCGGGCTCATGTAGTTTAGATAGGCTGTGGCTTTTCGGGATGACAGGAACACACTCTGCCGTCAAGTCTCGGGCATCTTGCCCTGGTGAGGTGCTGTCTAGCTGGGGCTCTGCTGGCCTCCTGGCATCCAGGGCCCCAGCCCCTCCTGGCATCCAGGGCCCCAGCCCCTCCTGGCATCCAGGGCCCCAGGCCCCTCAATGCTCAGTTTTCACCAGACAGAAAAGCTCTCCTTAACTGGGGTGGAAAGATCAAAAGAGACTCAGAGAGAGAATTATTTCCCCTGGACAAGTTCAGGTTTTCACGCCCTGGGTGGTAATATCCAGACCCCCAGCCGAATGCCTTGCACTTCGGGAAAAGCTGGTGCGATGCTCTGGAGTCAGACTCCTCTGTGTTCAAATTCCTCAATCCGCTGTGACCTTGAAGGGAAAAGCTACTTAAGTCTCACCTGCGTCAGTTTTCACATCTGGAGAGTGGAGTTCCCACAATAATAGTGACTGGCCAGCGGAAGGGTGACAGTCGAGTGCATCTGTGCGTGGAAAGACCCGAGACAGGCACCTGGCAAAGAGAAGCCACTCGTGATCAGCAGCAGCATCGTCACCCACTTCATCACCACACCTGCCCGGATGGGGTCATTTCACAGTGTTGTGTGAGCCACGTTCTTCCACGGGGCATCTGGACCACCGTGTTCCTAATCCCACTCGGCCTCCCACCCCTGCCCCTCGCGGTTCCCCGCACAGGACCAGCACAGAAGGAGGAATCAATAAGCACGCAGTGGACTGGACAGATTTGGCTACACTGGCGATCTCCGAGGTGTTGCATCAATCAGGACCAACGGTTCCCCAACGTGGCCTCACTCAGCAACTTGGTGATGGGCGTCGATTGCAACCCAGCGGCAGTGATCGCGAGATTCCAGCACACGTAGTTCCGAAGTGAAAAGCATCCTGTCGACACCACCAAATCCAACGGCAGGTGCCCATTTCAATCCTCATCTGGTTTACGTACCAACGCACAATCGATCGACGTGGTACGGTCCCCACGGGTGATCATTATCTGCCTCAGAGTATAGACATAGTCCAAGACTGTTGTGCCTCAGCGAGGCCCTGAAAGAGTTAAGTGAAATAAAGAATATTATCAATATTGTATCAGTCACAGATGAGAAACTACATACCGGGATCAGTGTAATTCATTCATTGGTTTATGGACACCGAGTCCTCCGGGGACTGTCACAAATCCACTTGATGTTCCTGAGTGTGAGATTTAGCATTTGGATCTTTGATTTAGCTGAAAGATGTGTAAAAACTCATGCAGTCAGACAACTCCCTACAGGCGATTCATCTGTGTTGGCTTTTACGTAACAGTTATTCCAATCAAGTGCCAGCAGTAACTTAAGCTCCGAAACTTGCCTCTGAATTCGCATTTCTGAGACGCTGGAACGTGCGGGAACGGCAGCAAGGGCAGGGGTGTCCCTGCGGGAGAGGGGAGCCCTCGTGCTCTCCCGTTTCTTTGGGATGGACGATGGGCGGGCCCCGCCTGTTTTGAGGAAGGACGCAGCCCCTGGCTTCCAGGCCTCCAGCCCGCATGAGGCCCCGGGCTTCCTGCTGCAGGGTGGCCGCGGGGACGGGAGGCGAGACACACGAGTTCCTGGGAGCCGGGGCCAGTCGGGGCTCGCAGGGCTGCCCTCGGCGGTCCTGAGGGGGCTGGAGGAAACACAGCTGCCCGGCTGGCTCCGCGGGGGAATGAGGAACCCTGAGCCCCTGAACCTGATCGGTCAGGTGGGAGGCATGACTGTGCAGCTCCTGACCCGCTGGGTATTGTTCTCCCCGTATCTCCTCCACGATTCCTGCACGTCCCTCAGCACACCGGCCTCGGGCCAGCCCTAAGTCTCCTTTTGATCTCTCGCTACCTGCACCAAAAGGCAGGGTGGAGGAAGGCAGAAGGCTGCAGCATCATTGTGCCCCCAGTGAGAATAAAAAAGCCGGTGGAACATTCTGTGCACAATTTCAGAGAGACGATGCAGGGATGCAATGGCCTGGCGACCTGAACGGGCCTTTCACATCCCACTGTTATTAAGAGATGAGGTTTTCGACGCGCGCAGCCAGCATCAGCAGTGGGTGGAGAAAGCCCTCCCATACGTGAAGCATTTAATCGTCACCGCACGCTTGTGAGAAGGCTCGCTTGCAGTCCCCACTGTATAGAAGAGGAAAGTGAGGTGTGGAGGGGTTATTAAGTTGCCCCGGTCACACAGCTGGCAAAATGCAGAGCTGGGCTTCAACCCCGGGTCCAGTCATCCTGGAGGCGAGGCTCACAAGGTGAGCTGGCAAGTGACACCACCCCCGTTGCCCGTTGGGGATTTTGCAGGTTGGCGACGGGGCAGCACTGTCCGTGCTTGGGGCATTTCTCCAGCCTCCCGAGGAAGCGACTCACAGGCGGGTAGCTGCGATCACAGGTGCTACAGAGGTGCGCACGGGCCCGTTGGGAGGTGTCCTATCTCCGGGAGTCTGTAACACCTCCAGAAGTGTCGCCTGGAGAGGAGGGGAGAGACAATTCCCGGAGAGATGAGGGGTGATAACTTTTCAGCATTGATGAAAGACATGAATCCTTAGAATCAAGAGGCACAAGGAGTCCCAAGCAGGATTTTTTAAAAAAAATTGCACAGTAGGAGATACCACAGTCTAAAAATATAAATACATTTAAGAAGAGACTGAGTGAGAAAAAAAAAAAAAGAATTAGTTCAGGTCAAGGGTATTTTTGAAGAGACACGGGTGTTTCTTAGGGATTCCGGAGGTTTCTGGGCAGGTGCTCTCACCTCGCTGGACTGTGTTGCTGGTGGCGGCTTCCTGCCCTGTGACGAACCTTGAAGACTCACATCACTCAGGAGCCAAAACCTAGAGGAGAAGATGGGGCTGCGGAGCCGCAGGGAAGGTTCCCCTTCATCCCTGATACACCCACACCTTTGAGGCCGCAGGAGGGGAGCGGGGCAAGGACTCAGCCACGGTGCCCTGGGTGCCCCTGCCTCTCCCATCTTGGGGAGGGCAGCCTTGGGGGTGCAGACAGGAAGCCTCCCTCTCCTGTGGAACTCCCGTGCGGGGAGACGTCCGGGGAGCGCTCCGTGAGTGCTCGCTCAGGCTGCTGAGTGTGCGGTGGGCACATACGGGATACGGGGCACCAGCACTCGGTGCGGGCTGCGCACTTAATCCCCAGCACGAGCTTGGGAGGTGGGGGCTGTCGCCCTTGACTCAGCCGGGTCACTGCCTTGCTAAGCAAGGGTCCTGGGGCCGCCAGAATACAAACCCAGGCCGGGGGCTCAGGAAAACTCATTTCCTTCTGGGGTAAATATGTCCGTCCAAGGAGGGGAGAGCAAGCAGGAAGAAAGCACATTCTGGAACATGGATGAGCATGTTTTGATTTTACAGCACAGGATCCAACTTGGCAGTGTTTATGCAGCCCCCGGTACGTCCGCAGGCCCCGCTTTGCGTCTCCAGGGGCAGCTCCAGCCCAGGCTGGGCGATACGGGGCGGGGGGGCCCAAGGCGGCCCGCGGCCCGGGCTCCTTTCTGTCGTCTGCTCAGCCCCGGAGCTGGGGACGCTCAGCTGCAGTGACTTCCTCGGGCTCTGGATTTTTAAAGAGCCTTGGCTTGAAACTGCTCCATTTGGGAGGGTTTCTCCCTAGCATTTGGTATGGAATTATTACCAAATGCTAGAGAGGAACCCTGCCAAATGCTGTATATCAGCTAAAACCCAAACTCCTAAACAATGAAATATTTATAATAAAAACAGACCCCAGAGAGGGGCGCAGACTGGGGCGCCCAGCTGGTGAGGGGCTGCTGGCCGAGGTGGCGCAGTTCGCCTGGCCTGGACGTGCAGGTAGCGCCACGGGGGCAGGTGGGGCGGTGTAGGATCCCCCAGGCCAGCAGGGGAAGCTGGGGGCGCAGCCTGTGGGCCTGTGAGGACGCTCATCCTCAAGCCCCTGCACGCGTAGCTCGGCCCCTCCGCCCCCTCCCCGTGCCCCCCTCCCTGTTTCCTAGTTTAGCGATCAGCATTCAGCAGGCACTCAATAAATGCTGACTGCCTGCAAACCGAGATATTTCCAGTAACAGCAAAACCTCACCCATCTGGAACCCACAGGGAATAAGATCAAGACAGCTGAGTTTTCCAGAAAGAGCCATAAATTATTTTCATGTAACATTTTCAGATGGAAATATTTCTAAGATGCGGTGCACATTTCCCTTTTTTTCTTACTTGGAGATTGTGGAACACCATTAACCTTTCCGTAATGGCTCAGGGATGCTGCAGTGAACCTCGGATGCCGAGCAGGAGGTAATGCAGCCCTCGGGGCTCGAGGGGTGTGCAGGGGCGTCTGCCCTCCGCTAATGGGCTCGGCTCAGGAGCTTCCTCCGGGCCCATGGCCTAGTTCCTGCAGATTTGGGGGTTCCTCGCACACGAGCCGGTCGGTTTCCAGTTTCCGCTCCCCTTGGTGTGGCCACGTGGGGGGTCTTTCTCCCGCTTCCTAAATCACTCTTCTTAGCGACCCTGGGCCAGAGACCAGCACCCCGGGCTTAAGAAGAGGAGGTTCGAGGAAGGCGGTCATCGGCTTTGAGGGGCCCTCCACAGGCCTGAGCTGAGTGCACAAGCTCCAGGCTCTTCTGGCCGCGCTCAGGCCGCTCCAAGCCATTCTTGCACTTGGCCTTGATTCATGCGTCAGAGGCGGCAGGGGGCGGGGGACAGTAACCAGGGTTTATCAGGGAGGCTCACGAAGTTCCCGGGAGCGCTGAGTGCGCCCCGGGTCTCCCGCAGGCACCACAGTTCCTGCACCTTCTCGAAAGAACTGCACTTCTTTGGCCTCTCTCTCTCTCTATTTTATTTTATTATTTTTTTTACAAGCAAAGCATGGTGGCTATTTCCTCCCCATTTGGAAGAGCGGGAAACTGAAAGCTGGAGAGAGACCTGGAGGCCGGATGGGACCCCCCAGTAGGGGGGATCCGGCTGGGCCGGAGTGAGTCCAGGTCCCAGCAGGAAAGCATGCACAGTCCCGGGGATGCTCCAGGGGGTGCAGAGCTGTGGGCAGAGCTGAGAGGGCCCACAAGGGGTGGAGAGGCACCCTGGGACCTGCACCTGGGACAGGGACCCGGCGCCTGGCAGCGGAGGGAGCAAGCACCCGAGGCCTGGGAGTCCTGGGCGGGGAGCGGCCCGCTGCCTGAGGCCACCGCTTCGGGGGCCTGCTGGGGCTGAGGGAGGCACCCCAACTTCTCTTCCCTGCGGCCTGCCAGCCTCCTATCAGGAGCTGATCTCGGAGCCAGGGGACCAAGGGGCCGGGGGGTGGCGGAGTCCCCGGAGGTCACCCCCCCTCGCTCCCATGCCCAGAGAGGGTGGAGAACAGACAGAAGATTCCAGCACAGCCTGCTCCCGACAAGGATGCCCGCAGCCGCGTGTGAAGCTGCCTCCCTGGGGCTCCAGTGTGAGTCACCCGCACACCTGCACCCCGCCGGTGCTGGCCCGGTCTCCCCCTCCACCGGGAGCCCCCAGGCCCGGCGGCTCCTCCAAGGCCCTCGCCTCATCTCTAACACCGCTGAGACGGTCTCTAACCCGGAGGCCAGCCGTGGGTAGGTCCCTGCAAGCCTTGCAGAGCTTGTCACCTGCTGCTCCCCACCCCTTCCCCTTGGCCTGCTTAGCTGGAGAGGCGGGGAGCTGTGGGGACTGCACACGCGAGTCTGGAAAACAGGCCTGAGAGCAACCCAGGGCTCACCTCAGGCTTGCACGTCTTTCCAGATCCTTGGGGTTCGCATCCGTGGAGTGGTGATAACCCACAGGCCCGCCAGCTGTTGGGAGGCGGGAAGGAGAAAGCAGATGAGGAATCTCTTGACAAACTCAGAGACGGGGGGCGTGAGAGATGCTTGGGTCAAGCACTTAGCAGCGAGCTGCCCCTGGTCCTTTTGACGGCGAGCCGTCCACTCCCGCCGGGCCTGTCAGGTGCTGGGCTGTACTTGACGGGTGGCGGGTGCTCCGAACCCACAGCAGGGCCAGGTCGGAGGCCATCGCAGCTTTGCCTAAACACACCTGGCAGGTGTCCCTCTCCCCCCATGACCCTCCTTCCCAGCTCCCCCCAAATCTGAATCGTGGGTGCTCCATTCACTTAAACACTTGGCTTGTGTGCCCATTGCAGGAAATTTAGACAACACTGGAATCTGCCAAGAATAAAAGTTAACCATCCACGACCCACCACCCCGAATCTGCGGGCGAATTTCCTCCCATACCTCGGTTCTTGGCATAACAGATACATAACAGGTAAGTATGCGTAACACGGGCACAGCAGAGGCTGCGGGGAAACTGCAGGTGCCGAGGGCGGTGGTCCTGGGCTGGGGCACGGCGGGCACCACGCGGCGGGGGCTTGTCTCAGCTAGGAGTACGGATGCGCGTGCACACAATCCGGATTCCTTGTAAGCGAAGCATCGTACCCCACCTTTTTTTGCTCTCCCCGTTTTCTGTCCAATTGATCATACAATTTGGATTAATGCAGAGTTTCCCAAATTATAAAACTCTCCCGCTGCCCCGAACACGGACGCTGTGTGGGATGTGGAAAGATGCATTTGTTCAGTCACTCGTTCACTCATGGGGTCTCTGGGAGGTGGCATCCTGTGCCCGCTGCTGAGGACACAGAAAGGACACAACCCGCCTCCGTTTGGGGGAGCTCCTGACTCAGTGCTGCCAAGCAGGCCGAGGCCATGCACAGTGGAGTCCAGCCTCAGGGAGGAGGCACTCAGGGGCACCCCCAGGGCAGGCTCCGTGCCCCGATTGTCTCCACGGGGCCTGGCACCCAGTTGGGCTGCATGGGTGGTCTTCCCCCCTCCCCGCCCCCGCCCCGGGGGAACCCTTCCTGAGAAACCCACCTTCCCCCTTTGCCCACGTCCAGGTCCTGAGCCCCGCTTCTCACTCGGATGCTCCATGGCAGGGCCCCCGCCGCCTCCTGGGCAGCGTCTCGCAGGCCCGGGGCCACACCCACAGTGTCATAGACTTGCACTATAATCTCGTCCCTGAATGACGACTTTCTTTCAAGTCTCATAGGTGCCAAGTTGCTCCTTAAGAGATCATCTTTAAAGAATATGTTTCGTCTATGGATCAGCTTCCAGAACGTCAGCTCTGATGTGTTTGCATTTCGTAAAGAAACAGCGCCTTCTGGAAGGCGGCGGGAAAGCCAGCCCCAGTATCCATCTGGCAAACACTGTGTCCCCTCGTGGGTCTGTCTGAGTGTGGAGGTTTGTCGCTGCCACAGGCCGCCGGGACACGCTCTTCAGGGCCGCGGGCGGGCGCTAATCTGGGGCCTGGTGGTGGGAGTGCAGCTCTACTATCTAGAGACTCACTCGCTCAGGGCCTGGCCACGAAGGCCGCGCAGGTTGCGACAGAAACGTCTCAGGGTGTCACCGGCTGGCCCTCAGCTCTAAGCTCTGGGTCTGCTTTCCCGCACGATGACTGTACCCTATCGGGTCCTTAGACGTCGCAATGACAGTAGAGCTTGAACGTTGGCCCCCTAACAGCCGTGACGCAGCGATGGTCACGTGTCATGGGGCTGCGGTCACCAGCCTCACCGTGGTAGGCATTGGGTCGCCCGTGGGTGTGTCCAACTGTCACCAGGTCCGCTTGCAGCTCACACCCTGTGAAATGTCATTTGTTTCTCAATCAAGCTGGAGAAAGTTGCGTCTGGCTTGCGGGGGAGCCTGGTGGGCTTCGGTCCAAAAGGTCCTCAGAGTGGGTACGGCGGCCCCCACGGACGGGCGGTTGTCGGGGGGATCGGGGTGTTCTGGGGCATGTGGCCCCGACCTGCCCGTTCTGTTACCTTCTAGTGATTTCACGGATTAGAGCCGCGGGGAAATTGGACTTTCTTAGATATGCAACTGTGTTTCCAGCAGCCCGCAGCACGGAGGCCGACTCCACGGCCGTGGGTCAGTAATTCACGAAACATCCGCCCGTGACCCATCGAGCATTCCTGAGATATGAGAGCAAGAGGCAAAGGGCAAGAGTGAACCCGGGTTAAATGTAGCCACAGAACCAAGTTCTCCCTTTTAAAGGTGTGTGACCTGCAGGTGCCCGCCGCAACAGCGTGTGGCCGTGCTGGCCCCACAGACTCAGGGGACATTCCAGACGCGTTAGTGGCAGGACGCGGGCTGCTCACCATGGGGGCCCCGTCTTCACGGTGAGGGGTCCGCGCCGCAGGACATCAGGCCCTGCACAGTCGCCCACAGACACCTCTCTCGGCGGGCATGGCGCTGGCACGGGCTTCTGCGCGGCTGGAAGAAAATGCCACCAGAATGTCCCCAGGGCCCCGAGCCACTGAACGAAATAGCCTGGGCTGTTAAGTCCTCTTCTCATTCTTATTTAATGAAAAAGTACACATGAAACATTTAAATATATCACTGGCAAGCGTACGTGAGTGCTCAGCGTTGCGCTAAGTGCTGACTCACTGGGCTCCCCAAAGGAGCCCATGAAGGAGGGTCTCATTTCTCAGATGTGCAGGTTGAGTCACTGGCCTAAGGTTACAGGGCCCTAGAGCGGTGGGACGGCATTTGAATTCAGGCAGCCTGACCCCAGAGCCCCCGTTCTGGCCCCCAAAGGAACTCTCCCCACTTTTCCTTTGGAGCAATACTAAAATCCTCACCAATGGCGTAAATAAACCCCAAGGGAGTGAAGGAGGAGAGGCTGTGGGAGCAGAGTTTCTGAGGGGGCAGCTGGCAGGTGGACCAGGCTCCTGGGACGACTAGATCTCACTCTTCCTGGCTGGATGACTCCTTCCCTGGATCCAAGCCCACCGAGGAGCTAACACAAAGAGATAACAGTGTTTCCTTTGAAGCCAAGAAGGTCCTGTTTGTTCCCTGCTGGGGACTGGACCTATCTGGAGGTCCCTAGAGCTGAGAGATGAGCCTGGGGGGCAACAGGAACCTGCTGAAAATCATACACCATGATGATAATCAGAAGGCCGGCCTACATGCAGTGATGTGACGTGCCTAAGCGTTAACATCCTCTTACGTGCCTGTGAGACGCGTCCTAAAGCCCCCCGGGAGTGCACATGAGCAAAAGGCAGGACAAGTCAGGAGAGGGAGGAGCACACAGCGGGGCAGGCTTTTTGGAAAGAAAGCTGGCCATGCCTGTGAGGAGCCTCAAAACCCTCCAGACCCAGGTGCAAACAAAGATTTAACCATCAAGATGCTCTCTCCAGTACTTCTGAGAGATGTTCCAAACTAAGAGATTGTTTAAATGAAATATGTTGCATCCAATTGATGGAACACTTTGTAGCCATAAAAATCACGTTTTCAAACAATAGTTAATGATGTGGGGAAATACCTTGTGCTGCAAGGTGTTAAAAAACCAAAATTCAACTGAATATTGAAGACCTAATTGGCTTTATTTGATGATTCATGAGCTGGGCTGCATCCTCTCTAGGAAACAGAAGGGAGCTCTCTGAAGAGCTGAATGACACGGGAGACCTTTATGGGCAGAAGGCGCAGGGACAAGGAAAGAGTAGATTACCTCTCCTTTCTTTGGGGGACAGAAGGGACCTGCCAGGTAGATTAGCTCATGAGTGCTGAGCAGAAAATTCCAGACTGACTGGGTTAAGATTTATTCCTGGGAGAGACTGAAACTGTAATTAGGTTACATAGTAGGTCTTGGTTTACTGATGTGGGGCTTAGCACAAGTGACTCCATTTTGGACCAGCTATCTCTTTTTGATAATTCTCCCCTTTTGATAAGATTCTCAGATGTGATCACAACGTAAGGGATCACTCCCAGCTACCTCTCTGAAGTTCTCACGGTTTTGGCTGATCCTGTGTGGTAGTCGCAGATCCTCATGTTTGCTGAACCTCTGTGGTATTCACATATTATGATGATGGTTGCTGAACCTCTGTGTATCTGGAGGTCATGACTTCGGGTTTACATCTTTCAGTTGCTCGTTCTCTTCATTCCTCTTCTGATGCTCCAGTCTTTGGGAGATCCTTGCTTGGTGGTTAGTAGCTACAGACATGCATTTGAAGCTTTTGAGAGAATACAGCACACCAGCGGGACTACTATGATTATTACAAGCAGGATATTCCTAACATCTGGAATGCACTTTAGAACCACGGTCCCCAAGACCAAACCAATCAAAATGAAATAAGTCAAAGAAAGACTCAAGGAGTCCTCTTTTAAAAGCCACAAATAAAAAATAAATTTATTATAAAAAAATAAAAATAAATAAAAATAAAAAAATAAAAGCCAAGGAGTTTGCTCAGTCATCTTACATAACTTGCCCAGAAGCATTAATTCAGGTGTAGCAGGTGGTGTTGGCCACAGCACAGACACCTCTTTGCTCAGCTAAAAGGTAATTAAGGGCAGTCATTATCAAGAACGATTTTGGCCAGAGAGTCTAAGGATTTTTGTTGGGAAGCTATTGTTTTAGCAACAGATTTCACAATACTTTCAAGAGTTCAAAAGTTCTTTGTCGCAGCTTCAGAGGAGCAGTGCTATATCAAAGGAAGCTCATTTTAAATAAGGAACGCCTCCTGGTAATTCCCTTTTGAGCCTGTGACTCAGGACTGGAAGGGTGATAGCCACGCAGGCCAGCAGAATTTAGGGGTCTGCAGACCACACAGGCAGTTTTATTCTGGGTCCCTTTTTATGTACTTGGGTGCACCTTTCCCTGGACTTGATGCTGGTAGCCAGAGACGGGTAAATGGACAAGGTGTTTCTAGCATCATGGACAGAGATTGGAGTTCTTGATGGCAAATCCAGTGATCTGAGAGTCTCCCTCGGTAATGGCCTGGGAGATATAAAAATGATGGGGTCATCTTTCCAGGCCAATGCCAGAGTGAAAGAAAGAAAGAAAGAAAGAAAGAAAGAAAGAAAGAAAGAAGGAGAAAAAAGTTTCATGTTCAGTTAAAGTATGAAGTCTGGATCAGATGCTAACTTAGGTCAAAGCAGCCTACCTTGACGGCAGCTACTTCTCTTCCTCATCAATTTGATTCGGAGGCCTCCAGCATCTGCACAGGACCAGTGTCAGGCGGAGCCGTCCTCAGCTGTGAGACGTATGCCAAGGGGTCTAGTGCTTGACGTTTGTCTGCTATATGGGGGTGAGGAGGACCTGGTAGAGTCCTTCGCAAAGAGATTTAAGGGAAGTCTTTGTCCTTAGTGACTTCAAATCAGAAAGTGGGAGAAAACTGGAAATTTTAGTTTGGAGAGTCATAGCCAAATATTTATTTGAGGAAACTAAAAGGATTCAGAATCATGTCCGGTTTATACAGTTTTGTCTAACAAAACATCGAAGAAAACAGAATTGGAATCTGACATCTACAAAGGTGAAACGCAAATTTTCTCTCTACAACTACCCCTGTTTTCCCCAAAGATAATCACAGTAAAATCTAATTGGCATTAAGCTTGGCCTGATTATTTCTCAGGCCTAAGTGCAGCAAGAATAGTGATTGACCATATAAGCGCTTCTTGAGACTGCTTTGCTGGAACATTTCATAAAGAATCTTAGATTGAACTCTTAAAAGCTCCAGAGGCCAAGATGGTAAGCCAAGGACTCAGCATCATGTTTTACCTGCAGTACCATTCCAGTATATTCTGGTAATATAGTCAATGTTTCCAACTGTGTCCCACTGCAAGAAGAAGAAATTCTTATTAAACTTATGCAAACAATTAACTATATATTTCTGTGAAGAAACCTAAGGCTTTCTAAATTCTGGACGCATCAGGTAGGGAGGAAGAGTGACTATTTCATCTTTTTTTACAAAGGTACAGTGTAATTGCTGTAATTCATATATAGCTTAAGAGAAAAGATTTTGTTAAGTCTGGAAAAACAAAACATTCGGGAACCAGGTATGTTTTCAGACAAAAAGGCATTCTTCTCATTAGTCGGTTTGAATCCAGTTTCTCCATGCGTTCTGGAAATTTTTACCCAGTTCAGTTTAATGATCTTAGAGTTATCAGAAACCTGTACTTGTCAGAGTCCTCTCCATGAATCTTTTTGAAGATGAAGTACTTTTGCAGGAACACTTTTGCAAAAGCATCAGAGTAAAATAATCACTCTGTAAATGATAAAAAGACTTAAAACATGCCCATTGTTACAGATCTAATGCAAGTTGGTCACAGTGGAATTGACAAGGAAATTTAGTTATTTCTGTGATACTCAGCATTGCAAAATGATAACTGGAATGATGATAAAAACATTATCCCAGGATATATCAGAATTTAGGAATTTCATACTACTTCTGGAACACTTAGAATACATATACAACAACATACATAACAGCATAGAGAAAGCTTAGTATTACTTCTTATTTGACAATTCTGTCCATGTCACTCAGCGTATCAAATAAACCTAATTTAACATCTCCCTTTTTATAAGGCGAGAGAACAAATTTTTTGAGATGTTCCAGGGACCACCCGGAAAATCCCAAAGTTATTTCAGGCTCAAAGAGACTTCATTTAGAATTTGATTTGGGGAAGTTTGTCAAAAGCATCAAAAGGTTTAAAAACACCTGGTCAAATAATACCATAGGTCACTGTGAGATAATATTTAGTTATCTATTGAACCAAACGGACAAATAATTCTCAGGAAAATACAGAAAGTTAAACAGTTGTAAAATAATATTTAAAAAAAAACTTAGCTGTTTTAATAGAGAAGACTTCATTTTCTCAAGTAATCAAGGACCTGATGATAAAGTCAAAATAAAGCACAACAAATTATTTTGGTAAGATACAAAATCTCTGCTTTTTAAGCAGATTACTTAAAAGGCAAATAAACTTTTACAATCAATTACTAACAGGAGACCAAAGGTCCAAGAAAACTTTTAACAAAGAGAAAACATTCTAATTTTGTACCCATGTACTTCTTATATTAACACTCATCTTTTTTTTTTTTTTTTAACATAAATTCACTTCATTCTCAGCCAGCCTGAGCAAAAATAAAGTTCCTTTCCCAAGGTTCCTTTTCCATAAATCTTCTAAAATCTTTCTTTTTTTTTTTTTTTTCCTCTTTTCCATTCTGAACTACCAGTCTCACTTTAGGACAAAATTTCTTTTTCTTATCTTTAACAAAAATACATTTCCATTCTTCACCTTCTTTTATAGAAAACACACATCCTAATTTCCCTGCATATGAAGATGTTTCCCTTATAATTTTGAGTAGCTTTAATTATATATATTAGAACTTTTAACCATAGAAATTTTTTTAGTAAAAAAAAAAAAAAAAAAAAAAAAGAAATTTTTTTAGTGAAAATAAAGGAGCCAACAACGTAAAGACATTAGCATTCTGTGGCTCGGTGTTATAAATGTTATAAATACTTGTTATAATTTTTGGAAACATATGCTTTCTCATAGTAAATTTCTCAGCATGGCACAAAACGTGTTTACTAGTAGACCCAAAATGTCCTTAGTTTCTCTGTAAACAAAGCCAAATGTGGACAAGCCCATTTTTAGTAATTAATTTTTTGTGTGCTTTATCTTATTTGGAAATGATCTAGAAATTTAATGACTATCCATTATTTAAATTAACTTGGCAAAACTTTAAGGTTTCGGGTTCCCAACAAGATTTGGGAAACTATTTTTTAAAATCACCTAGGAACTTTTATCTTGCTTACATCTATTTAATTTACTTGTTCCCAACAATTACATTTAATTACTTATTAAAGTTTCATCATACCAAGTTATTTTACTTGCTGACAAGTTTCGTAAGAGCGGTTAACATGAACTTACTTGACTAATATACCCAGGAAGAATAAAAATTGCATTATATTCAATGTTGATAACTCTAAAGACATGTCTATTTTAATTAAACCAACAAACTTGAACAACAAACTTAAATTAACTCTTAATGCCAAATATTTTCTCAGATTACATGAACCTGAGAAGTATCTGGGTTAGTTTCTATTCTATGTCTGAGAATTCTATGAATCCTTAATTCATGTAAGTGCTTATTCTCTTTGACCCAATTAAATAGGTCTCTTTACAAATTGATTTTAGTAGCACCATCCAGAGGTAGAAAATATCACACATCTATAGCATCTATGCATAGAGAGAGACACACACGTGTAAACATAAAAGCAGATAGAGAGACCTCACAGCTTCCATTTAAAAATTACTACTTGGATCACAGACAATAATACAAAACTCACTAGTTATAAAAATATTGACTCTAAGTTGCTTTTCTGGCAGATGGAGTAAGTTAAGGTCACCTGCTCAGATGGCTAAAGCTTTTTACTAATATTGGTGGAGAAGACATTTAAAATATCCTTCCTTCCCCTAAGTTTTAAATGACCTTTCCCTCTAGATAGATAGTTTCATTTTAGCTTAAGGGAGGAGGCCTAAAATAATTTCCATCAGGCTCTGAACATCAGCTTTCAATCTGGCCAATTTCTGACTACAGAGCTACTTAAAACTCCTTCTAAATATCTTGCCAGTTTTTAGCTGGAAACAGTAAATATTTCTGGCAGTACTGAACAGCCCCATGGACTCGAGAAGTTCCCAAAGAGGATGCAAGCGATAACTCATTTTCCTCTCTCTACTGGGGTGTTATAGGCAGATATGTGGGGGAGCTGCTCATAAGAAATCTCACCCTTCACCGATTTCTGCCAGTTTCCCAGGACCCCCTCTGATATCTGCCAGAATTTGGCAATGTTCTTCATGAATTATATTTTAGTCTCCCTTGTCTGTTTAAGGGAACCATGTAGCAGTCTACCAGAAAATCCCAACTCTGGGAGGAGCCCATACAGGAAAACTCCTTTGAGGGTAGACATGGGGGTGTCGGGATCCCTGGGTGGTGCAGTGGTTTAGCGCCTGCCTTTGGCCCAGGAGATCCTGGAGACCCGGGATCGAATCCCACGTTAGGCTCCTGGTGCATGGAGCCTGCTTCTCCCTCTGCCTGTGTCTCTGCCTCTCTCTCTCTCTCTGTGACTATCATAAATAAATAAAAAATTAAAAAAAAAGACATGGGGGTGTCTGTAAGACCCACACTTGGTGGACTTTTGTTTGTGGTCTTGTGGGGAGACCGTTGAGACAGAGGATTACTAGAGCGAGGACTCAAAGGAGGGTAGGAGGGAGCAGTAGGACTGACGACAATCTTACAGTCTCGTTCTAGGTACCTCTAGTGTCTTCTATGTTTTACTAACAGATCTTTTAGTGCAGTTATTTTGAAATTGTTGAAACCTTCTGGAAGCTTCTGCATGCAATTTAAATGGGCACCCTGTTATGTTTGCTTGATTTGGGAGCCCTTGCTTTCAAGGGGACTTCTTAAATGATCTTATCTAATCAGAATGCTCCCCATCATGGCCATTGTAACAACCGGTCATTTTAAATAAGCTTTTGCCATTTTTGTATAGATATATAGAGCTTCCAGAACCATAGTTCTTAGACCTAAAATAGAACAGGTGTATTGGAAGGTGGTATGCTGGACTCTTCAGAATTTAAGGATATCATTTTTTTTTGTTACTTATCTATTTTTTCAGCTAAGCCTTTGGGTCTTTTTTTTTTTAAGATTTTATTTATTTATTCATGAGAGACAGAGAGAGAGAGAGAGAAAAGAAGAGACACAGGCAGAGGGAGAAGCAGGCTCCATGCAGGGAGCCCGACGTGGGACTCGATCCCGGGTCTCCAGGATCATGCCCTGGACTGAAGGCGGTGCTAAACCGCTGAGCCACTGGGTTTAGCCACTGCCCGCCTTTGGGTCTCTTGGAGCCAAACTAATACCCAAAAGGGATGTGCCTCTGTGGTTGGGGGATTGTGTGGTATTTTACAGTGTACTTTATTGCATGGGGATTTTCTTGAGTTTGGCGGATGATCTAGTGTCAGTCTAACCCATTCCATGACCAACTTATCCTAACATAGGAGTCTTGGGATTAGGTGATGAGTCCTCTAACACCTTTTAAATGTTTGACCTGCACCTATCAATTTTGCAGCCACTTCTGGGATTCCCATTAGCAACAACCTTCATCTACACAAAACTAGACAAATAAGCATGTACACCTTACGGTATCAGCAGTACCCAGGAGATGTTGTCGCGTCCTGGCCAAGAGAAGACTATGCACACCACCAGTCATTTCTATGGAAGATGGGACTAGAGAAAGAGCTGAAGCAGGAGACTCGAGAAGTGAGTCGTGGACTGGACTGGGTTTCCAAAAGGGGAATTAAAGACTAGAAAGCCAGTTAGATCAGAAACTCAACACAAAGAAAGCAGAGCTCAGAACTGAGAGGAACCAACCCACAGCTGTTGGAAATGGTGAGAGGGACAAAACACTCAAAAGAGTTCACAGGTATCATGCCTGTGCTTCTCATTGTCCCTGAAGCCATTGGGAGCCTCTCTCAGTCCAATGCTGCCACCAAATCTGTTTTAAAAAATGAATTCAACTGAATATTAAAGATCTTATTGGCTTTTTAAAATGATTCATGAGTTGGGTAGCGTCCCGTCTAGGACCCAGAAAGGAGCCCTGAAGAGCTGAACAAAATGAGAGACCTCTATAGGCAGAAGGAGGCAGGAACAAGGAAAGAGTAGATTACCTCTTCTTTCTTTGGGGACAGAAAGGGCCTAACAGGCAGATGACCTCATGAGTGCTGGGCAGAAAATTCCAGATTGACTGGGTTAAGATTTATTCCTGGGGTAGGGCTGAAACTACATGTAGGTTGAATATCAAGTCTTGGTTTACTGATGTGGGCCTTAGCATAAGTGACTCTATTTTGGGCCTATTGTCTGCCAATCTGCCTATTTTTTTCCCTGTTATTTTTAGAGATGGTGAGTAGGGGCAGAGGCAGAAGAACAGAGAGAATCTTAAGCAGGTTCCATGCTCAGGACAGAGCTCCACGTGGGGCTCGATTTCCCAACACTGATATCATGACCTGAGCCAAAATCCAGAGTTGGACATTTAACAGACCGAGCCACCTAAGCTCTCGGGGCCTGTTGTCTCTTTTTTAAAACAAAGGTTAGGGAATAAAAGCAAGACACAGAATTTCGGATAGAGAATGATTCAAAGTTTGTAAAAAAAAAAAAAAAAAAAAAAAAAGAATATGCAAAGAAAAATTCTTGGAGGGAAATACACAAGAAGCTAACAGGGTGACATTAAGGGAGATATAATAATTTTCTTTGTATATTTCCATGTTTCTAATTATTCTTTAATGTGAACCAAGGGTTACTTTCTATCAGAGGAAACAGCATTGATTCTTAAAAGTTGCAGCTAATTTCCAGGATTGGCAATACATTTTAAGCAGTGATGTTCACATATTCATTCATTCATTCGTTCATTCATTCACTCAATTAGTTAATAAAGGTTTAAAAAAATACCTGATATAGGGATCCCTGGGTGGTGCAGCGGTTTGGCGCCTGCCTTTGGCCCAGGGCGCGATCCTGGAGACCCGGGATCGAATCCCACGTTGGGCTCCCAGTGCATGGAGCCTGCTTCTCCCTCTGCCTATGTCTCTGCCTCTCTCTCTCTCTGTGTGACTATCATAAATAAATAAAAATAAATAAAAAAACACTAATATATAGTATGAGTTATTTAAGCAGTAGAATGAATTTCTTGATTAGTTCCAGCAAAATTCTGTCATAGGCCATACTCTATGCTGGGCTAGGCTGGGTTCTGTCCTCTGGAAGCGCCTAGCCTTGAGTGGAGAGGGGGATCCCCTAGCAGAGCCTTAGATGCTACACCTTGAACGGGCAGCTATAACCTTGGGAGGGCCTCCTGCAGGTAGAAGGTGGACATAACTATGTCTCAGATGTTCACCTAAATGAATAAAGTTATCCTCCGTCACTAGAGTGGCTTCATAACGGCCTGCTCATACCCTTAGATGCCAGTCCCCCAATCTCTGCTCTGCTAGTTGACTTTCCCAGGCACAGATTGCAGGATGCCCTGGAGGATTCTAGAACCCTCAAGAACCATGGGTGCAAGGACAGATACAGTCCACCAGAGTCTCTCCAGGGATTTAAATATACCCCTGCAGCTACTGCCATCGCCTCTAAATGACACCACCTGATTCAACTCTGTCCCCCTCTTGGAGCCTGGCACTTTCAACATATATTTGACCTCATTACGTTGCCTTCCTCACATCTTCCTTCTCTGATGCCCCAAGATCCGTAAGACTTAACGCAGCCTGGTGGCATCAGGATTTAAAATGAAGTCTCTAGAGTGATGTTACTTCCCAAGCCGGACCTCCTGGCCTCCCTGGCCCCCTGCACACCCTGACTTCCTTGGTCGGTGTCCCGGGGAGACCCCAAGGGAGGCTCACTCAGGATTCTGAGTGTCGGCAGAACCAAGGGACTTATTTTTTGCCTTAACTTGGTCGTTCTCATTTGTTTCCCAGTTGCTTCCTTGAGGACAGTGATAAACCCCAGGGAAACCCTGGGGATCATTCTTGCTGATTCTATCTGACCTATATGGACCAGCTCACATTCATGAGCTAGCTATAAAATATTCTGGAAATCTACATTTCCCCAATACTTGATCGCTTTCACTTCTAGTGGCAAACAAAAGTTATATATCGTCCCAAGGTAAAATTGGGCCTGGAAAGTGGGATTTTGAAAAAGCAGGGAGCCGAGTCATGCAGCTGTGTGCTGCAAGGTGGACGCACAGCACGGGAGGAGAATAATAAAGCCATCGAGGACATCTTAAGAAAGTTAGGTCTTGAATTCCCACGAGTAGTTTTATTTCATAACTTGATACTTTGTTTTAATTTGCAGTCTTAAAAGTCCCTCAAAGTAAGAGATTATGGGCTCTCTCGTGGACTCCTCCTGCGCAGGTAAACATGGCACCGACACATTCTGGCCAGAAAGTCCACTAGCTTTATGGCTTTCCGCACCTCCAAAGCTAACTCGAATTGATGATAGCTGTTGCAGATAAGAGCAAGCCCCGAAGTCGATGCCCAGTGTTCCCCCAAGATATTCCGGCTCGGCAGACTCGCAAAGGACCAGGGCTGCCTTGGTGCAGCTGCATCCAACAGCCCGCAGCGGATTTTCTTCTCCGTTGACTAATTTATACAAAGGTACCATGAAGACCTCCAGGTTGGTTCGACTTCAAAATATAGGACCGAGGTAGGAAAATTATAATGATAAATAAATTACCATTTTTTTGTTATTTCAGAACATGACCATTCACTTTATGAAAGGCGTCTAAAGAGATGCCTCAAATAACTAGCTGTCCCAATGCGGTAAATCAGATCCAATTTATAGAAATTCAACTTACAAACATTTTTTTTGGGGGGGGGGGAACAGAGCTCTTATGCAAAGCAAGGCACACCTGTAGCTTTAGGAGAATTCCGGCAAGTTCCCTGGCTGCTCGTTGGCGGGGAAGAGCCTGAGGATCCCTGCTGTTGCCTCCCCCACCCGGCTCCACACACCTTGCTCCAGCCTTTTTCATGAGGTTTCCGATCCCTGGTCCAGTCATCCTTGTTTTCATCAGGTGCTAAGTGCATCAGGCCACATTCTGCGGCAAGTGATAGAAAACCCAAAGCAAACGGAATTGAGGGAACGACGGGAGTGGTCACAAACCGGAAAGATGCAGGGATGGGGCTGGTTTCAGGTGTGGCTGGACGCAGGGCTCAACACGAGCAGACCCGTTTCTCCCCTTCTGCTCTGCTCTCTGCTGTGGGGGCAGCATCCTCAGGCCCCCGTGGTGGCCTCTGGGCTCCACTTTCCTGGCCTGGGCCTGGGGACCACGCTCCGCTGCAGCTCAGCCACGGTGCTGGTGTCTATTTAAAAAGAAAATACAAGATTCACTGATTGGGCCAGCTTTGGTCACATGCCTATTCCTGAACCCATCACAACGTGGAGGGAGCTAGGATGTGCCCATCTGCGGGGTCACAAAGCTGGATCCCCAACCCAGATTCCCTGGGGGTTGGGAAGGAAAGGCAGGCTGTCCTGCTAGGAAGAGGAGCTGGCTCTGACAAGACAAACAGGTGTTACCGTGTCGAGTCCTTCCCTCTGTTGGAAAGACCGGAAGAGGTGTCCGACTATTTCGGGCAACTTTTGGAAGAGCAGCCCTCCAGGTCTTGAAAGGGGATGCTTAAAAGGGGATGCTGGAGGAGGTGAGGACGGCCCAGCTGGCCTCTCCAAGGCCAAGGACCAATAGTTCAGGGCAGAAGAGCCACGCAGGTCAGCTTCTTCCCCACTTCTCCTTACCCCACTTACTCCTCACCTCTCCCACCTTCTAATGGCACACCTCTGAACCTTGCCTTCCGGGGGGTCTTTGAAGGCTCATTCACCCTGAGGTGTCCACAGCTGAGAAGACTGCTCTGATCCTCCATGGGGAGAGGTCCCTGACCTCAGGAGCAGAGAAAACCATTTAGGGAGGGGAAGGAAACCTCATGGTTGAAGCCCAGGCAAGCTCCCGCCCCTTGCCTGCCCGCCCCCCCCACCTAGTAAAGGAAAGCACCTGGTCAGTGGTGATGGCCTTCTGGGCCACCTGAAATTGAGAAGCAGGGACTCTCAATGAGAATCCAGATGGGGCCATGAGAGCATCCAGACCAGCTCCCATGGACACACGGGCTTCTACAGACCTCTTCCCATCTTCCTTCTGCCTTAAGAAGGTGGACCTGATGGCGGAGGCTACTACCATTCTTCTAGAGCCACCGACTCTGTGATCCTAAGGGCTCTACAGATCACCGGGGGGAGGGAGGGTTATCTCTATATGGCGGGGAAACAGGTCTGGGGTGGGAGGACTTGGTTCTGGTCTACCTCGCTGCTCCCGACCCTAGGCAGCCCCCTGGATGCTTTCCTCTGTGCTTCACTCTTTGGTCGCAGGCAACGGCCATCCCAATGGCTAGTTTTTAACCTGTTCATACCACGAGAAAATCAGAGTTACGAGGCACAGAAGAGAGAACCAATCTATCTGATGTGAGAGGTATTACTTGCCAAGGAGGCGCACCCAGAGGCCAAGCACTTACTGTAATACGGCGCGGCTTTGAAGGCCCTTGATTCTGTGCTGGTACCGGAGCCACCAAAGAACTGACCTACCACCCCGATTTCCACCCAGGACAACAACCATCCAACTAACCTGCCAGCCCAGGCTCCTAATCATTTCCACCGGTTTCGAGAAGTCAGGAAGCTGGTCTCATTCTGAAGAAGACACCCCAGGAGTGGACAGCCCCTGGGGTTGGCAGGAGTGGCTGTCCAGCCAAAGGGCTGTGAGCATTGGCGGGTCCCTGCTTGAAGTCCAGGCCCAGAGGGCCAGGCCCGGCCAGGCCAGGAGGCGGTCCTGGGCACAGCACCCCAGAGCCAGAGAAGGAGGAGGGGGAGTGAGCGAGGAGAGGCCTTCTGGGCAGCACCAGCTAGAGCAAGAGGGTGGAGTGGTGGGAGATTCTGGAGAAGGAGGAGAGGATGGATGGGTGGGGGACATGGAGGTGGCCACTAAACTGGAGGGAGGGGTGGGGAGAGTCCTCGGGGGACTCCTGTGCTTCGGTAGGGGTCAAGTTTCCGCCTCTGAAAGACGGCAGGCCTCTGGTGTGTGTGTGGGGGGCTCAGCTCTCAGGGTGACTGTCGCCCCCCCCTCCAGGGGAGCTCTCCCTGCAGCGCCCTGGGGCAGCCCAGCCTGCACTGGGGCGCGCAGGGCGCACGGGCGCCGACAGGGGGCGCGGGCGAGGCCCCCGCGGGGAGGGATGCTCCTGGGCTGGGCCTCCAGGTGCTGGGGTCCTCCCCGGCTCAGGCCCGTGGGCCGCACATCATCATCCCCGCGGCCTGCGCAGGTGCGCAGCAGCCCAGGTGCCCGGGGAGGCCGGGCGCGCGGCCCTCCCACGAGGCCTCGGAAGGCCACGGGCATCCCGGACCTGCCAGCCGGGCCCGGGGGCAGGGGGTCAGCGCTCGGGGCCTGCGCGGGCGCACCCGGCTCCCTGCCTCCCCAGGCCCAGGCAGCCCGGCGGCTTGAGGGTTAAAAGGCGACTGCCACCCCCATTCTCTTGGGGAGAAAGTGCCTTTTCTCCGAGTCCATATGGCCACTTCCTTTCGACCTGCTCGGCCCTGCTCGCCTCTTTGTCCGAGCTGTCACTTATAAAGAATCACTTGACTTACAATAACAGGTTCAAAAGACGACAGAGTATAATCAGTTGATCCACGAAGAATTGAAATAAAGAACACCCCACTGCTCTGGCTATCATTCCCATAGAGATAGTGATATCATTGATGTGATTGCGATGCTAATTTCTATACAAGAAGGAAAAAAAAAAACCCTTGTATTTTGGAATTTGTTCAAAGAGAATTTCAGACACATCAGATTGGAAAATGCGAACTGAATTCCTAAACTTTTTTTTTTGGGTAGGCAGGGGATTTTTTTTTTTTTTTAATGCCACCGCAAAGATTTGAGTGGACTTTCAGAATCTCCTAGAACTGGCTTATTGGGGGGAAACACTCTTTTCTCACTCCCCAAAATCCTGGGTGGAGAGAGACAGACAGATGGCAGAGGAAGATTGAGAACGCCCTGGGTCCCAGGACAGAGCCCAAGGGTGCGGGCAGAGGTGACCAGGCTGGGGGCCCAGCAATGCCGCCCCTCGGGGGCCGCTCCCAGGCGGGGAGGTGCCAAGGCCAGGTGCCAGGGGCAGCAGGGTCCCGTCTGTACCTGAGCCCCTGGCCTGGCCGCTGTCCGGCTGCTCCTCTTGGCGCCAAGTTTTCAGTACCTGACCCCTCTGGCACCGGCTCATTGCCCTGAGCGGCTCCTTCTACAGGATGGGGTGGGGGGTGGGGAGGCTGCGGGGTGCTTTTTCTTTATCTTTGCTTTTTGTGTATTGTGGTGCCCTGGTTTAAAACTCACCAGTCATCTTAGGGGAACTCGGATCAGGCAGGCTCGAACAAGTCCTACCTGAATCAATGTTTTAAGTGTCCCTGTGGCTTGGCGTTTTGAATAATCAATCTGTCTCCAACGCTTCTTAATCATGCACAACACAGGCCTCTCTCTCTCTCTCTCTCTTTCTCTCTCTCAATCTCTCCCTCCCTCCCTCTCTCCCTCTCTCCCTCCCTCCCTCTCTCCCTCCCTCCCTCCCTCCCTCTCTCCTCCATTATTTGTCAACTCTTTTGGATCTTGTCTTTCTGCTATTAACATGCCCCAATGTCACATGCGAGTCTTTTCTTTAAAACAAGCTCCTCATTGGTGTATCTGGATACTTCTTTTATTATTATTACTGAATCTTTTTTTTTTCCCATAATGACACCAGGATCATTATATAATCCCATAACAAAGAGGCTTTTGAGGCACCAGCTTTTGTCAACTCTAGGACAGAGAATCCATAATTGCATTATTCAGCTTTTTCCCCCCTTCTTTCCCCCTCTTCCTTGCTTCACAGAAACCCAACCTCCTGCATCCCTCACATCTCCACCTTGTTACCTCGCCTTACATTATTTACCGAAGCGTCTGCCTGGAGGACCAGCATTTGCAAAGTTGCCTTAAAAAAGTTATTTTGTTTGATAATTAAGTCCTGGAGCCCACCGCGTGATGATTATTCTGGACCCATAAGGCAGAGAACCTGCGTGACGTTTCTCTCGAAGTTTAATTACCGTATGCTAATTTCCTTGCCTACTACGTGATTAATTAAAATC
The DNA here is from genome assembly GCF_048164855.1 of Canis lupus baileyi. NCBI lineage: Eukaryota > Metazoa > Chordata > Mammalia > Carnivora > Canidae > Canis > Canis lupus. Next base: position 121,900,370 of record NC_132838.1, on the reverse strand, counting down.
ATATTTTCATAATCATTTGGCACTAGTATTGTTTTAGAATTATCATGATCTCCTAAATAGTGTCTGTAAATAAAGTCGCCTCTAATGGCAGGCGCGGGAGGCGAGGCTGAGGACCTCTCCGTGTTTGTATCGCGGCGATTGGCAACATAACTGCCTTATTTACATTAAATACGCCACAAGGTTACAGCGCGGATCAACGTCATTTGATCGCTGATGACTCCCTTAAACGCCCGGGCTGTGACTGATTCTCCGCGTCCCGCTGTCCACCGAGATTCACCCGGGAGTTTTTTTTTTTTTTTTTTTTTTCCCCCCAGAAAAGAAACAGACTTTAAATAGTTTCAGGAGCAGGTAAGAATTAAGCTTTTTTTTCTTTTTTTTTTTTTTCCTGCTCCTCTCCCCCTTTCCCTGTCTCTCTCTCTCTCTCTCTCTCTCTCCTCTCCTTCTGTGCAATCTCTCTCTCTCTCTCTCTCTCTCTCTCTCTCTCTCCCTCTCGGCTGGATAAAAAATTCTTTAGTCAAAGGCAGGAATGCAAAGTAGTGACAAGCGAAGGGGCTGATGTATGTCTCCGTAACGAGTCTGACAATCAGAATGTAGCTCTTGGAGAATAGATAGATTTTAATAAGTGTGTTTACATGAGCTCAAGGTCAGAAGCAAGCTGCGCTGTGTTAAATGGTTTCTTAGTTGCTAGACAGAGAGAAAAAATGGACGATCACACACCATTCTTTGTAGATTATTATATCAAGGGTTCAGTCTCTGGCTCATCAAAGCTAAATGCCGCAAGACCTATCTAGTTGCTGTGAATTATGCCAGGGCGACAATGGAGAGCGTTTTTAATGGTACAATGCATTTCACCTACCAGATAGGGGGAGGCCGGGCCGGGGATGGGGAGGTCTGCTGGGGCTGGGTGATGAGTATCAATGAACGGGGCGATTCTGAAAAGAGGCGGATGAAAACCGAGCCCGCCCTGCCCCGGCTGGGCTGGGAACAGTGCGCGGGGCTCCGCCGGGCGGCCGGGCGAGGCGCGCGAGCAGGGCGCCCGTCCCCCCTCGGCCCCGGAAAATGATCAAGTCAATCATGTGGACATGTTTCATTATTCATTGAACACAATCTTTTACAACGCTCCGTTTACGTGCCCGACTTTGCTCCCGACGCCCGCGTTTCAATGTTTAAGGTAAGGAAAACAAAGATGGGGAGGCGGGGGGGGCCCCCTCCCCGCGGGGCGCGGCGGGGGCGCACGGGGGGGGGCGCGCGCGGCGTCCGGCCGGGAGGTGGCAAAGTGAGTTTGGACTCTCGGCGCGGCCCCCCGGTCCCCTCCCCCTCCCCGTCTCGGCGAGGCCTGCCGCCGGCCTCCTTCTCGCCCCATCGCGATTAAAAAATACGGTCTAATTAAATATCCGTGGCTGTGACGTTGGCGAGAGGAGCTGTCACCGGGGGAGGGGGGAGGATGGAGAGCTCGGAGCCGGGGACGCGGCGGCGGCCGGGCATCCACCGGCGCTCGGCAACTTCGGCGGCGAGCGGGACCCGCGCCCCGGCCGCCGCCTCCCCCGCCCGCGGGCCCGGGACCGTTACTTTGAACGGGAGCCGCCGGGCCCCGCGCCCCCCGCGCGCCCCCCGCGCGCGCGCGCCCCTCGTGCGCCCCCCGCGCGCGCGCCGCTCTCGGGCCCCGGGAAACTTTCAAAGGGGTCCGGGGTGGGGGCAGCGTGTGCACCGGGGGAGGCCGGGGCCGCGGAAACTTCTGCTCAACTGACTTTGCCCCTCTCCTCCTCCGCCGAGCCGCGGGCGCCCTGGCTCCCCTTCTCCCTTCGCGCCTCGCCGCGGGATGCGGGCCCCGCCGCCGCCGCCGCCGCCGCCGCCGGAGGAGGACGAGGAGGACGAGGAGGAGGGGGGGGGGATGCAGGCTAATTTGTAATCTTTTTTTTTTTTCTTTTTTAAATCAAAGTTAGCTGATGGTTACAGTGTATCAAACTTGCGGGCGCCGAGGGCCGCGCAGACCTGCCATTTTGTGTTTTCATTGGCCTCCAGTGGCCCGGGAGCCGGGCGAGGCCGAGGCCGGGGGGCTCCGCAGGACCCGGGTGTCAGGGGCCGAACCCGCGACCCCAGGAAGGGCCGCGGCGCCTGCAAGCGCGGGCGGCGTCCGCGGCACCTGCCCCGGCGCGGCCCAGGCCCTGCGGCCCAGCCTCAGGGGGGTGGGGTGGGGTGGGGGGGGGATGCCCAAGATACAAATAAAGAAAGAAATAAGTAACAGGTTTATGGAGGCAACTGAGCCGGCTGGCCCTGGGCTGGAGAAATGAGGCCAATCGGAGCGAGGGGGTGCGGGCGGGCTTGGGGCTCTGCGAGGCGGAGGGCGGGCGCGGAGGGCGTCTGCGGGGGGTGCAGTCTGGGGAGGGGGGGAGGATCAGATGCACTGGCCCAGATGCACGACTGCGGGGTGGGTGGGTGAGGAGTGGAGGGGGGGGGGGACGAGAAGGATCTCTGCTGATAAACCTTTCTGTTTGCTGCAAGACATTATTTTTTTTGAAGATCAAGAATTGAGGGAAAACAGTCGTAGGCGGGACCGGGATGTATTTTAGGCAAAAAAAAAAAAAAAAAAAGAAAAAAAAAAAAAAGAAAGAAAGAAAAGGGGGTGGGGGGGGGGGAAGAGCTTTTCTTTGATGATGAGTAGGAAAGTGTCCAGATCTCGACGCGCCCATCTGTTGCAGTTTTGCAAATAATTTAAAATATAGATCTCTCCATATAGACGGGTGTACGTGGAGCGGAAGGTGGAGACGCAGGCGCCGCCGCCGCCGCCGCCGCCGCCGCGAAGTTAGCAGAAAAGGAAAGGGATGCGGGGCGCGGGGACCTGTCCCCCATCCCCGCGTCCCTCCCCTCCTCGGAACTCTTCCGAGGAAACTCCGGCAGGGCTTTCCGTGGGGACAGGTGGAAAGTTGCCTGCCACCCCCCCTCCCGCGCCCCCCGCTCGCTTCTGGGTCGTGAGCGTCCCCTCGGCGGGCGTGGACGCGGCCCGCGGTCTCCCGGGGCGCGCGGGGGGCGCAGCGGGGCCGGGCCCGGGGCGCGCGGGGGGCGCAGCAGGGCAGGGCGGGGTCCCGGCCCCGCGCGCCGGTGGCGGCCGCGGCTGGGTTTTGTTTGCCGGATATTGTTATGTCTAACGAGTGCCTCGCAGGAGCCGTGATTTGTCAGCCGCCTTCGTTTTCACTTTAGCAGAAAATACGGCGGCTGCGCGGCGTCCCGGCCTGCGGGGCCGGCGCCGGTGCGCGCGGGGGCGGCGGGGGGCGCGGGCGCGGGCGGGGGGCCGTGCGCGCGCGGGCGGGGGGCGGGGGCGCGGGCGGGGGCGCGGGCGCGGGCGGGAGGGCGGCCGGCGGGGCCCGGGGCAGGGGCCGCGGCCCGGGCGGGGGCCGTGCGCGCGCGGGGCCGGCCTCCCGCTCCTCCTGCGCCTTCTCCCGGCAGCCGCCGCCGTGCAGTTTAGCAGAAATCCGACAGGGGCCGCGTTTGCTGAGCGCATCCGGCCGCCGGGCAGCCCGAGCGGGCGGCCGGGCCCGGCTGGCCGGTGTGGACGCGGGGAGGGGGCCGGGGCGGGGAGGGGCGCGGGGGGGCGAGCTCGGCCCGGGCGCCCGCCGCGGCCCCCGCCTCCGCGCCCCGGGGAGGGGGCTCCCCGGCGAGTTGCGCGGCCCCCGGAGCCCCGGCCTCTGCGCCCCCGCCCCCAGCCAGGGCTTAGGTGAACTTGGGGTGGGGTGAGCGTGCGTGCGTGCGCGTGTGGGCACGGGGGCGGGGGGGCGCGGGCTGGGAGCGCGCTGTTTCCTTCCCCAGTTTGATACCAGCAACTGGGTTTTTTACTTTAAGACCGGCTTCGCTCGCCGCCGGGGTTGGGAGGGGGCGATCCTTTCCCATCACTCACATCTTTGTTCATTGTTCACGGAGTGGAAGGCAGGCGACTTAAAGAGAGGGAAGAGGGGGGGTGGAGAGAAAGAGGGGAAAAAAAGAGGGGGAGCGAGAAGAGGCAAGGACGGGCGGCGAGGGGGGCAGCGCCCGCGCCCGCGCCCGCGCCCCCGCCCCCGCCCCCGGCCGGGTCGGGTCGGGTCGGGTCGGGCTGGCCGGTGGAGCCGTGACCCGGCGCGCGGAGGGCGGCCGCGAAAGTGGACATTACCGCTTTAATTAACTTCGAGATGCTCCGGCGGCGGGACCTGGCGTAGCCGTGACGCGCCCGCATAAATCTGCCCGGCCCGGGGCCGCTCCGGGAACTCGGGCAGTGGCCGGCGTCAGCTCCAGCGCGCGCCTCCCAGTCCGGAGCCCATTTGCATAATTGGATTTTTTTTTTTTTTTTTTTTTGGCCTCCTCCTTCCTCCCTGAAAGTTGTTTGAAAACCCCGGTGAACGCCGCGACGACCTGCACGCTCCAAAGCGAGTGCCAAGTAAGTGCCCGGCCGTGGCCTCGGCGCGCCCCGAGGGCAGCGCGCACGGCGGCGGGTGAGGGGCCCGGGCTGCGCGCTGCAGGCGGGCCTGGGCTGCGGGCTGCGGGCTGCGGGCTCCGGGCTGCGGGCTGCGGGCTCCCGGCAGCTCGCACAACTTTTTCTTCTCTGTCTCCCGACTTCCCGGGCCAGGTGAGCTGCTGGGCCGCGCGTGTACCTGCAGCCGGAGTCGGGGGTGCTGGGGGGCGACCTCTGGGGCGCGGCGGAGTTGGGCATCGCGGGTCCCCGCGCGAGGGGTCGGCGCCCGCCGTGCAGGGCAGAGCTGCGGGCGGGCGAGCGGGGCCGCCGCTCCAAGCGCCCGCCGAGGATGCAGCTCGTCGCCAAATGCCTCCCCCATTATCCTAAGGTTTGTGTCTCTGGCTGTGCATGTGTGCGTGTGTGTGTGTGTGTGTGTGTGTGTGTGTGTTAGAGAGAGAGAGAGAGAGAGAGAGAGACCGAGAGGGATCGGGCTGTGCTTTAAAAAGAAAAGCAGCCAAAACAAGAGCAGGAAGGACTTCTCCCCTGGCTTGCCCCCCCCAACCCCATTTCCCCAGCATCATTTATTTCTGTTGCTCAAAGGAGAGAGCGCACAGCTTCTTTGCTAGACAGGGTCACCGAGAGGATTGACAGTTCTGTTGGAAATGCCATAAATGCCGTGACCAAAACGTAGCGGCGTTAATAAAATACCAACCCTTGCCTGTCGAGGAAAAGTGGTTTTGCAGTATCTTAAATTTTATTTAAAAAAAAAAAAAAAAGAATGCGATCGTGTATGGTTAGTACTATTTACAGCGTTCGGGATCCGGGGGGAAGTCTGAGTAGCTTGGGAGAAGGCTGGAACCCCAGTGCCCACTTGCCCAGGAACTTGCAGGGGGCTGGGCCCACCACCCTGCCTAGATAGGGGTAGGGACTCAGCTTCCGGCCTGGGGAGTCACAGGGGGGCGCCCCGGCAGCCCTCTGGCCTCTGCTTGTGGAGAGCCTAGGGCTTCTGGCTGAAGGCTGCTTTAGTTATGATGTCATTCTGATAGCAGAGTGCAAATGTCTCCTGATTCCACCATTAACCGCCTGGCTGGTTTGCTGGGTAATGATAGCACTGACGTCCAGCGCCTTGACAAACGCAGGCCTGCAGAGCCCTAGGAATTAACTTTTCCCCCCACCGAGGAGGGCACCAGCTGCCAAAAGTCTCACCACCGGGGCCCCTGCCTTTGAACTTTGTCCTGTCTCAGTCCAGACACTGACATGGATGACGGGGCCCCTGGACCGAGAGACCCCCCCCCCCTCCCTCCACCTCCCTGTTGTCCTACAGTTTGGGAAACTTTTAGAAGGCTTCCGTTTCCGGAACACCTCTAACCGGGCAGAGCTCGAATCCGGTCGCCACCGGGAGGGAGACACTGGATCGCGTGGGTGGCCGGCACCCCAGGTATCTGTGGGGCCGCTGCGTGGCAGGGGGGACTGTGACATCTGCTTCATACCTTCAGTCCCTTAACTGTGACTTTATGTTAATATCCCTGCAAGTAAACCGGATTTAGTGTGGATTTTTAAATAGTGTACAATGATTTAAGATTTCTTTTGATTTACTGTTCAAATGAAATTTGCATAAATGTGATGAAAATGAACTTAACATCTGGGCATATGAAAAAAGGTTAGTACCTCGTATGTCATCTGCAGAGAAAGTCTCTAAAATGCTTTCACCCTAAACTGGGTTCGGGGAGACAGTTCCTGGAGACATAAATGCTAATTATGGAAAACCTGGAGAAAGCGCTTTCGATAAATTTGCATTCTCTTGGACCACTGCTCTGAAAACCCATCTTGTTCTGTGCCTGGAGTGCTTAACTTCTGAGCAGGCTTGAGATCCTCGCAACTCAGCAAGTTAACTGCTGGCTGGGGCTGTCTTCACGGAAGACTTAGGGCAGGCAGCGAGCGACAGTCACGCCGCTGTGGTCCGAGCCGGAGGCCGGTAACCCCCATAATGGGAGAGGACGGGGCGGGTGGCCAGGACGTGCAGCCCTACTAACCACAGTTACCCATGGGGTCCCGAAGGCAGTGCTGAGATGTGGAATCCCTGCCTGCTGAGCCCCAAAAAGCCGAGCGATTAGGCTCTCTACTCTGCCTTAGGTCACCAAAGAAATTTCATCAGCTCAGACCTATAAAATCCACAAGCCCATTCAAGTGAACTCTGAACTCCCATCTTAGCTTTTGAGCAAGACAGGCTTATCTCTGGCGTAAGGAAATCAGAGTTAAGCAGCCTTCCCCAGACGTGGTTGCCTTTTGCTCAAAAGTTGGCTATGAATGGCACAGGTGTTTTTAAAGTGCCTTGAATGGAGGGAAAGAAAGACAGCAGTGATGCTCACGAGAATATAGATGAACTTGTTTATTTTTTTATTTTTTTATTTTTTTTAGCAGAGGATCATAAAGGAAGAAAGCAAATAGATTTATTTTTCCAGTTTGAATGAGGACAATTATAGCTTCTTAACATCTTTGGATTTAGTGTTTTTAATAAGCCTTTTAAGTAAGCTGAAATATCAGCTTGCATTTTGTTCTCAGTATTATTTAAAGTGAGACCTGACGCAAGTTTAACAGGAGGAGCGAGCTTTGTCCGGGTCCGCTTTGGTCCGTGCTGAGGACAGGAGTCCCGAAACGTCTCCCCCCGAGCCTAGAGCAGGTGAGCGCTCAGCTGCGTGCTGTGTCCAGGGAGGCCTTCGCTTTGGGCTGGAAGGACACTTGTGGTCGGGTGGCCTTCTCGGGCCGCGAAGGCCGGACTGTGAGGCCGAAAAGCAAGGCACGAGTGCACTGGCACCGGCCCGACTCCCTTCTGCTAATAAGGACTCATAAGCAGGGGCGTTCTCTGTGAAGCCACACCTGCCCCGCACGCCGGCGTGCCCCCTCCGGGACGGGCCACGGCAGGAATGGGGGGGGGACAGGGCAAGGAGTAGTCCCAGGGCAAGGTGGGGCTCACCGTGTGCTCTCCGTGGTCGAGTGGTACCTGGTTGGGAGTTGTTGGGAGAGAGGCCTTTTGTCAGGGGGAGGGATTGGTTCCTCGGGTGTAGACTGGGTGGGCCGCCCCCGGGAGCTCGGGGTGCCCTCAGAGGGGCGAGCAGCCCAGCTAAGCTAGGGAGTCCTACACGCGGTCACGATGACGTCCTAGCGGTGGTGATGCTGGTGCGCGTCCGTGTGTGTGCCCGCGCGTGTGTCCTTGTGCGTCCATGTGCGTGCACGTGCCAGGGAGGGTGTTGCCTGCTTGAAGCACCTGCACCCAGCCGGTCTGCACCCACAGCTGGCCTACTCAGTGCAGGTCGGCGAGTTCGTGAGCACGTGTGCGCCGTGGAGGGAGGGGCACAGTCCTTGGGATCCGGACCCCGGGGAATGCAGGCCACGTTCTTGAGGTTCCTCACCCTCTCCCCCTATTGGCTTTTTCCCCCCCATGTGTGGGCAGACACGGATGGAAGCCGCCTTGGGACGGCGGGCTACTCTGCAAGCCACCTAGCTTGGGTCCCCACGTGCCTGGGGTGGGGGTGGGGACCTTCCTGCCCAGTTCATGTGGTCATGACGCGGCCTTCCGTGGACTTCCTGCCGCGGGGCTCCATTGTGCCATGCGGGCTGGCTCTGGTGGCTGCTTGAGGATCCCCCTCCCTCCCCAACTTTCATTTCGAAAAACCATTGCGGATCTTTGGTCTCTGTCTCATGCTGGAGTGTGGCCACGGCGAGGGACATGGCGTGCTTGGCTTTTCGGGAGGTCAGGTTTATCTGCCTGAAGAGACCAGGTCAGGCTGAGGCCTTTGGTGGCATTTGTTAGACTAACCTGGATGTTGTTTTTCTAGACCGGGTCTTCTCAGCAGTGGCACCGTGGACGTTGCCCACTTGTGGGAGTCTGTCCCGTGCACTGTTGGATGTTTAGCGGCTCCCCTGACCTCTCCCTAGATGTCAGTACCCCCTCCCGGTTGTGACAATAAAACATGTCACCAGACGTTTCCATGTGTCCCCCGCGGGGACGTCAGGCGCATCTCCCAGGCCTTCCATGGGCCAGGTCTTGTCCCGGCCATCTCAGGGAGCGCAGGGAGATTTCACGCTCAGAGGGAGCACGGGCCGGAGGCAGACAGACACGGCAGGAAGTTGAGGCCTGCACCGAACGGGGCAGTCCTATGGGATCCGAGAAGAGGGGGGACGTCAATAATGGGTGTGGGGTATCTGGAGCGAGCGTGTGGGGCTCAACTCTGTTTTTACACCGGCTGACCCTTCCGAATGGCCCTGTGGGTGAGAGTACCCCACGGTTCTGGCCCCCCGCTGCCCCCACTGCCATGTGCACACCAAGAAGAGGAAAGTCACAGCTCTTGGTTTCAGAGTTGAGGCTGGCCACCCTGCTGGCAGGATGAGGATACTGGCTTTTCTGTTTGCTGTTTGTTTGCTTGGAGCACTTACTATGTGGTAGGCATGGGTTCTAAATTCATTACTCCCTTAATCCTTGCAATCTCTCTAGGAGAACAGGCCTGTGTTTGTCCCAAGTTTCAGGAAGGGAAGTCAGGCACAGGGAGGGGAGGGCGGTGGCTCTGGGATTAGAGCCTACCCAGTCGGCCTCCAGAATGGGCATGATTAACCCCTCCACTGCTGCAGAGCATCTCCCCTTCCTGGAGGCACACCCGGTGCAAGACCCCTGTGATTTCATCACTGACCCAGGAAGCCTAGCCACGCACGGCCTTCTGTGGGGCTTGGGGGCGTCCTGGGCAGGTAGGGAGGGTTCCGGTTGGCCAGAGCAAGCCCCCTTTCTTTGAGGGGCAGGGGCCTCCAGGTGGGTGGTGGCAGGGGCGACCTGCACGTGCTCCGGGGGCATTGAGAGGTGCAGGAAGGAAAAGCAGTTTGGAGGGTTTCCCCCCTCCTCTACCTACCTGTTCTCACTCTGTAGCTTTACAATGAGAAAATTAAGTGCCATTTTGACACAGGAAAAATGATCACCGTAGGCTTGAGCTGACATTAACCTGCAAGTTTTCTATCAATGCGTTACAGCTTTGATTACCTGAGCCGTGTTTAGCTGGGTCTTTCATTACCGAGGTGGGCTTGCCTCTTGCTTCCCCCTCTCCCCGCTGATTCTTCCGCCCAGATACTCGTCCGCTGGCTCCCCGTGGCTGTGCTCACCTCTCCCGTGCATCGCGGACCCTCAGCCTCCTTCATGATTCTTTGGCTTTTGGTTGTTTTGTTCCCATATGACACACGCGCACGTACTCTTACGGAGGATGAAGTAGCTCTATTTAGGTTGTAAAAGACAACCCATAGGGTCCCTAAAATCGAGATTAATCACAGAAATGCCCATTCAGACTTAATTATAATGATGTTCTCACTTGCACATCTGAGGTTCCCATGTAATTCCCATAGATTTGGATGAGATTTTGGCTCATGGAAGGGCTAGATTGTCGGGCCCTCGGGGGTTTTCTGTAATTCAGTAAACATTTATGCCTGTGGTTTCTGGGCACCTGAGGAGGGGGAGGGTCTGGGGCCCTTCTGGGTAGGTGTGCAGAGGTGGCCAGAGCGCCAGCTCCCGCAGTGGCTGCTGGTGGGCGGGCCTTGCCTCTTGCTAGGCCCTGCCTTCTGCACCTTGGGTGCGTTATCATCTTTAGTTGTTTTAACAACCCACCGAAGGGCATCCGTCAGCAGTTTTGCCAGTGGGCGAGCCAAGGAGTGTGACACTTGTTGCAGCCACAAGGCTCCGGCAAGGCCAAGAGAGAATTTGAAGCCAACAGAATTAGCCCGGGACCTGGTGCTGTGCACCTTGCTTGCACTCCTGCCGCCCCATGCAACACGCAGCCCAGACAATGACGAAACCATCCTTTGCAGTCCTCTTAAACTCGCCTTTCATGTGGAAGTTAAAAATGTACACTGGAACCTGCCACTTGGAGACCATATGCATTGTTGTAAATTTGTTTTCAAGAGGAAGAAAATATTTGGAAACTGTACCAGCTAAACTACCGACTATAGAGAAGCAAACAGATCCCAGAACACATAGATACTATGTATAAAATGTAATCTCGCTGAATAGCTCGATTATTTAATTTTACCTTTCAAAATATGTGAAAACGTGTATTCCTTACTGGATGGAGAAAAAAGTGGCACATGCTTTTTTTTTTTTTTTTTTGTTCTTTAAAAAAAAAAATCTAATTCTCTTTTAAAATCTATTAAAGTCAAGTCAGGCAAAGCCTTCCAAATTATTACAGAAAGGCTGTCATTTCTGTGAAGCCTATTGAAGGGGGTGGGACATCTTATTGAAATTACAGCTAAAGTGCTTTAATTATTTTGCTTCCTCGGCCAGGGCTCCCAGTTTGGGGGTTGTAATCTGTTGATGCCAAGTGGCTATTTCAGCAGCCTTGAATCTGCACCGAGCAGAGAGCATCTCACTGATGAAACCTGGCTGGATGTGCTAATTAAACTCAGTGCAGGGTTCTGGCCGTATCTGAGAAACTTTATGCACAAATGTTTCCACCCCAAAGAGGGTCAGCGCCGGTGGGTGGCAACCCGGCTCCAATAGCCCGGGAGGATCAAAAGGTGGAAAAGTGTAGTGTGGGAACGCGGGGAGGGAGCCCACAGCCGCGGGCCCACATGAAAGGCCTTAATCTGCAGGCCGCCTGCGGCCCAGGGCTCCTCGGAGGGTGGCGGCCGCCCGGCCCTGCCCGCCACCCCGGACTTGCACTTGGAGCTCCGAGCCCTTGCAAGGCAGGCGGGCCTGGAGCTCGCACGGACCTCGGATGCTCCGTTCCTTAAGCAAAACGCCAGACACTCTGTCTGCAGTTCTTTTCTGAGATCATTGACTTGACAACTTAATATCTGTTTTCTTGTGTGTTTTTTTTTTTTTTGTTCTGTTTTGTTTCAGTGTGTTCCCCCCCCCGCCCCCCCGCTATTTCTTTTCAGCTGTGTCACCCTTTGCACACGCATTCTGGAAGTATGTTGGAAGAGGTTTTGTTAAAGTTTGCTGGTGGTGCGGAGCGGGGGGTGGGGCGCGGTGGTGGTTCACGGGAATTTAGTTGCATTTAAAATTCTCATCTAGCGTATGAAGAGGCAGAAGAAATTCAGACAAGATGATGCAAACCTGCGCATCATCTGCAAATGTGTTGATGAAGGCTGTGAGCTAGCGGTGTCCCCTTTAGTAACTGCTGCCACCCCAAGGAAGACACTGTGGCTTACTAAGTGCGTGACAAGTGATGAACTCATCCAGGGTCTGGTCATCTGATAGGCATTTCCCATGACAGTGTTTCTGTGACGTAGTAGGTGGTGATACGGCCTGTCTTTTGGGGGATGTGGACGCTGTGCCTGTGGGTATGTTCACCCTCTACTGCTGGCCGTCCGGCGAGGTCAAGTCATATATTCCTGATATTCGAGTCTGGACTATTTTCCACGCCTTCCCAGAAGCACCGGCTGCATTTTGACATAAATGCCCTTTGAGCCCAAGCATACCAGCCACTTCAGCCTCACGTTCCCCCCTCACATCTCGAAAGGTTGAGGGGAGCTAGACCCGCGCGTGAGACGATGTTGTGGTTTTTCCCAGGCACCGCTTTCTCTGCCTGCATTCAGGAGCCTGGCTGCTCAGGTGAAAAATTCCAGGCCCACGTGTGGATCTTGGGGGACGACGGTGGGGGTAGGGGGGTCGCTGTTATGAGAACTTTCTCTCCCTTTGCATGAAAATATTGCTGAGATGGAAATCATGTAATTCTTGTGTGTGATCTCCAAATACCACCTTCAATAAAATAATTTGTTCATTGATCTAAAGAATGAGTGGTTTCCAGCTGCTTCATTGCTCAGGACAGACTTCCCCGTTGGAATCTGCCTCTGCGACTCCCCTCTGGTGGAGGTTGGCCTCCCGTGGAGGACATTGTGAAGAGGCCGGGTGGCCTGGGGGGGGGGGGCTGGGGGCCCGAGCCCTCATTTCTCTGGGACTCAGAGGGCGGAGCAGGATCCAGTGCAAAATTCTGATATGGTGATTTGCGCTTGCCCCTCATCTTCATCTCAGGGCAGGCAGGTGGAATGGTTGCTGTACTGGGGAGCCAAGGCCACCGTCCTGTCATTAAATCTCTATCCGCAGCCGCCCGTTAACCCTTAGATTAACTGAAGGAAACTCTGTGCATTTTTCCACTTCCCCTGCCATTGCTTCTGAGGGAGGAGAGTCTAAAGAGGGAATTCTTTATGTGCTAATTAAATGTTTTTGCCAGAGTTACACTGTACATGCGTTGCTTGATACATCAATATCTATAGGTTAGTTTTTTTTTTTTTGCATAATTTAATTTTAAGAGGTGCTCCCATCCTCATTCCGTGATTAAGATGTTTATTTCATTGAGCTGGAAACATCAAGTCTGTAAATGAGGAAGAGCTGGGAGCATTTTTTATTTGTTGGTTGGTTTTGTTTTTCCGGCAGTGTGGCACAGTGATAAAGAGCTCACCAGTCAAGTGGGGCCCGGTTCGACACCCACTCCGACACGTGCCAGCTACCTGCGAGCGGGACATTTCTATCCTTAAACCTCGGTTTTCTCGTCAGGAGAATTGGAATAATTCTTCCTAATTGAGTCATCAGGATTAAAAGAGAAAATGATTAATTAATGAGTCCAGAGACCAGCTATTCAGCCAGTGGCCAGCTACTGTTAGTGCTTGTTTCATACGTTTTGCTAAATATTTTAGAACTCGAAACCCCACCAGAAACTGTGGGCGTCAGTCACGTGCATAGCCTAGTGGAGAAGTGTCTTTCCTCCTTTGTTTCCCTGGCTGGCCTTTGGAGTTATTTACCCAGGGATCAATAAGTATCAGCTGATTGATTTCCTATAGGTTTCAGAAGATGCGTTTTAAAGGGTCAGCTGAGTTCATGGAGAGGTGCGGGGTGGGGGTGGGGTGTAAGTCTTCACTAAACAAACATTCTCACTCCAATCCATGAGGTGTTAGCACCCTGTTTCCAGGCTACGCGCACACACACACACACACACACGCTCACGCACACATATGTGTGCACACACGCCCCTAGGGTTGCCGGGAATGTGATGGGCGTTGCCCTTCATCCTTTACCTGGATCAAAGCCAAAGATCCCCAAGGAAGCCTTGTCATCCATCCATCCATCCATCCATCCATCCATCCATCCATCCACTTCATTCTTTTAAAAAGCATGTATTAAGTGCATTGTGTGTCTTAAGCAAGCTGGGTGCTGTGCACAAGAGCAGAATCACTTTGGAGCTGTTGTATCAGGATAAAAGTGGAAGCGGAAGCAGTGATGATGTTTCTTAGGTTCCAGGTTCTGGATTAAGCACAAACACAGAGACACATGTGTGCACCTATATATACAGACACCTATATGTGCGTGTGTTAGAGACCCCCCTAATTTGCATCTAGGCATACAATCACATGATTTCCAGGGAGCCTAATGCTTAAGCATGGACTACAAAATTGGGTTGAACTTGTGGCCATTGCATTCAAGAGGGGAAATATCAGAAAGGGAGACAGAACATGAGAGACCCCTAACTCTGGGAAACGAACTAGGGGTGGTGGAAGGGGAGGTGGGCGGGGGGGTGGGGGTGACTGGGTGACGGGCACTGGGGGGGCACTTGACGGGATGAGCACTAAGGGTTATTCTATATTTTGGCAAATTGAACACCAATAAAAAATAAATTTATATTAAAAAAAGCAAGAGGGGTCACCCACTAGAGAGGTGGGGAGTGGAACGTAACTCCTTTACTTTTTCCCTCAGGGGAAAAGGTGGAATTTGGATTGACTTTCGCCTCCCTGGAAGGGATCCCAGGTCTGTGACAACAGGAACATGCCAGCCATCCTTAGAAAGCAAAGAATACCCGAGTGATATTATACTAAGAAGCAAGATGCCATCTTCCTGGGGGAACTCTGAAACCCAGATCGGGTCCTAGCATTTATCGAGTGCTTATTACATAGGTGACCTTGGCTTTAGAATACAAGATATCATTTAGTTTCATCCTTCCAGCATCATTTAGTTTCCCCTTCATCCTTTGGTTTTAAGTGATTAAGTACATTTCAATAAATAAACATCTTCTGCCTTAGGATGGAGACAAGGAGGCCTACCCATGGGGGTGACTTGCCCAGGGCCATGCGGTTGGTCCATGGCGACGCTGGGTTCTCCAAAGGGCGCTTGTGTCTGTCGCATGTGGGCTGTGTCTGCCCTTTGGATGGGGGCTCTTGGCACCTGGCCTGGACCTCCTCTGGAGAAAATCAATGCTCACGAGACGGACTTCTTCTAGTTGCAATGATACCATACTCAGTCCTGGCCCCTGAAGGGTGAGATTTGTTTTGATCATTTCTGAGCATAGGAATCCTGTCGTCTTGAGGTGGAGGAGTCGATGGTGGGAGCAGAGCCCTCGGGGGCTGGTATCCAATGGCTCTTGGGTCTTCAGGACCCTCGGTGGTGTCACCACGCTCTGCTGTCCATCCTCTCAGGCCCGTTCATCCGGCAGATACCCCTGTGCTAGGGGCTGGGGACCTGACACGCGTGGTTACTGACTTGAGAGACGCAAGTATGCTTCCCACTTCAACGGTTACCCTGAAGACTGTGCAGGAAGAGGACGGGGAGGCGGGCTCCTTATCAATTGGGTGGCCAGTGGTGTTCTTAGAGGACCAAGGGTGAGAAGGGGCCAGCAAAGCCAAAGGGTGGAGAGAATTTCCCGGCAGAGGGAAGAGCAGGTGCAATATCCCTAAGCTTAGACAGATCTGGGTGGCTTGAGAAGAAAAGTCCTGGGTGGCTGGAGCCGGGTGTGCACTGCTCTCCGGAGAACGTGCCGTGGAGGAGAAGTCTTCCAGTTGGGCTGGTCTCCCAGTCTCCTGTGAGCACAGCCTGCCAAGGGGCCCTTGCTGCTGGGGGCAGCGGGGGGGAAGGTGGGGTGTCCACTGGCTGCTGTGGCTTCTCTGCCATCCGAAGCCAACATCCTCCTTCCAGGTGGCCCCCCTTGCGGCCCTCCATCCATTCTTCTATATGGATCATTCATTCATTCATTCATTCATTCTACCAATATCCGCTGAGCTCCGACTCTGTGCCAGGCACGTAGAACAGCCAGAAAATAAAGTTGGCTGCCAAGATAAGGAATCATCCCACACTCTCTCCTTCCAGCTTCTGTTGAGATTCACAAGAGGTTCTTTGGAGCCGGGCTCCCCTCCGCCCCCTCCTTGCCCCCACCTCAGCTTTCGAGGTGTCTGCTCGCTACACCGAGCTGTTGTACTGAGTCTGGTTATCCTGGCCCGTGCTTTGTGCCCTCGGGGGCGGGGGCACATCTTGGGTTTGGCATCAGCAGCTCAAAGTTCCTGTTCCCGTGCGTGGCTGCGGGAGTCTGATGCACCCCCTTCCACCTGTCGGCTGAGCGCTGCTCCTCCCTCGGCCAGGTGGCAGGTGGCGCGTGGAGTGCTGAGTGCGGGGTGAGGAGGACACACTCCGGGGCGGGACCCCTGCCCCCACAGGGACCCCTTGGGTTTGTATTTGATTCAGGTGTCCTGGCCCGTGGAGGAGGGTCTCCTGGCCCAGCTCTTCCTGGGCGTCCTGAACGTCTTCCCCTTTCAGGAGGGGGGACAGGTGGGCAGGAAAACTAGATGCTTGCTTCTGTCACCTGTGGGTCCAGAGAAGACTCCTGCTGTTGAGCTCGCAAGTACGCATTCGCATCTCACACCTGGCCCTTTGGGTTCCTTACTTACGTGATCACAATGGCAACATTTTAGTTTAATTTAATTTAAAAATTTGGTGGAAAAGGAAGTATGTCCTGGCTCTTTGGATACTGAACTTTTATTTTTCCCCCTTCATCATTTGGTTTTAAGTGATTAAGTAAATTTCATTAAATAACAGTAAACATTCCAGATAGTCTTGCATATATATCGTATTTCACATCATTGTAACTTCGATGTAAAATATTAAAATGTAAATGACTCAGTAGAAAAATCATGGAAACAAATGCGTGACTTTTATTACACTTTCAGAAAAGTTGCTTAAATATTTGCCCGTCCTTAACCAAGATCTGTCAGGAATCAAGAGAGCAAGGGTTTATGGGCGCCACAAAAACCAATCCTTTAGAATAGAGGAACAGAACTTGGTAAACAGTATGTCCCCAAATTTTACCTGTTCAATTCTAAATCTATGTCGGCTGTTGTCAGCTCGTCAATTTGATTATTGTCAAGTAAGCTGTATAAGCATGAATATAATTATTTTAATTTCTAAGCTTTAGTTGGAATGATATTTTTACCCAAGTATATAAATATAGATCTAAATTTATATATTTTATGGAATTTGAACCAACAATTTTTTTCCTTTCTTTTTAAGAAATATTTCAGTCTATAGTAAAAATTGTCTGGGAAGCATTTGGTATTTTATTTTAGTCTCTATCACGACTTTCCATGTGATTGTTCTATATTAATCTTGAAAAAGTGACATGAGATTCCTTTTCCATAACAAATAGAAAATAATGGAATAATAACAAATGATAACTCTAATGGGAAAAATTATATTTTTCTCCAACTAAGAGAAGAGTATCAACAATAGGTAGGATAAAATAAAATCAATATTTTGACAGTGCTCTATTATGTCTGGCTCATTAATTTGGAGAAAACTTCTCTCTTCAATCCTAAATCACCAAGTGTCAACAAATAGTAGTTTTAACATCTACTCTCATTCCAGCGCCGTTAATGCTTTGCAAGTTATTTTTGGAGGAAAATGATTTTTGATTCTGCAGATGTATAGAGATTGCATTGTGTAGGTTTTTGTTTTAGGGAACAATGAAAAAGTTTTGCCGTGCAATTTGTATTCAAGAGATTGTTCATTGCGAATTCCAGTTGAGCACAATACTATATGGTTTTTCATGTAAATGAATATATATGTGTGCATATGAATGTATATGCATATATGTATATATGTGTATGTGTGTGTGTATATATATATATATTTTAAATATTTTATTTATTCATGAGAGGTGCAGAGAGAGAGGCAGAGACACAGGCAGAGGGAGAAGCAGGCTCCCTGTGGGGAGCTCGACGCGGGACTCGATCCCGGGTCTCCAGGATCAGGCCCTGGGCCAAAGGCAGATGTTCAACAACTGAAACACCCAGGTGCCCCGTACACGTGTGTGTGTGTGTGTGTGTGTGTGTATTTATATACACATATGTACATATATACACACATATATTTACATATATGTATATATAGCCTGTTTTATCTCACACACACACACACACACACACACACACACACTCTTAATGACCAGGTTCATTCATGTTTATTAATTTCACCAAAAGTTTCACTTAGCCTCCTCTTCTTTTAGAGGAATTGAGAGTTTCTGATTTCGGAGTACCGATTGTCGGTTGATTAAGGTCAATGCTGGCACTTATGCAGGCTCCTATTGACTGGGGTCACGTGATGTGACTGATTGATCTGCCTTAGACACAGGATTGCTAATTTCCCATTGTAACGGTCCTTTCTACCTATCCCGTCCTTCATCACCCCGCGTTCTTCATATAGTATTTAAGCATGTGCCATCCCCCCGCCCCCGGGACAGCAATGCAGAATTAGGGCTCACACTTGTGCAAAAAGTATTTGTATCACCGCTGCCTGTCCTCCTTTGTTTTGCAGAGATCACAAAAGCCTGGGATTTAGAATAGCAGATAATAACATACAGTGCATATTATTGATGCTGCTTTAATTGTCTTATTGACAACTCACTTGAACTTGGAGAAGCATGCTAATATTTATCATCCTGTGAACTCATGTGCATTTTCTCGACTAAAGCCATAATTACAGAAGAATTTCAAAACTCGATGTCTGCCTGCAGCTGCCTCACCTTTCCTCTGTTTGGACAAAGGCTTCTAGGCTGCTGCATCATGGGAGAGCGTCGGCCAGCTCTCTGCAAGTTGCCCCTTGCGGTGTCCTCTGGAAGCTTCTCCCCCCGGGGGTGAGCTGGCTAGTTAACAGCTTGACCGGCACCTGGCCAGGGAATGGGGCAGAGGTGTGACCCACCTGAGCCAAGAGGGCAGTGCCATCCGGCCTTGGGCCACCCGGAGGTTTCATTTGCTTGTTCGAAGAGGCAGGTGTTTCTCTTCTGGGAAATGCTGGTGTGGAGAAGAGTAGATTTAGAATAGGCTGAAGCTAGGGTTGAGGCCACTGTGCTGCCCAGGAGGCAAACATCGCCTGGAGGAGGGTTCCCATCAGCTCAGGCTGGTGGATGGAGCCATCACGGTCTAAGCCTGTCGGCCTTGCTGTCCCCCCCCCCCCACACCGTCCCACTCTCCTGCCGCTTGTCCCCCTCTTGCCTAGTAGGAGCCTGAGGAAGTGCCTCTTCTGCGCCCCTGCCTTCGCTCAGTGCCTTGGATGTCGCTGTCCTGGAGCCCTCTGGTCCGCGCCCCTCCCTGGCCTCTTCCGCTCATTCCTCGGGTCTCACTCAAATAAATGCCAGCTCTTTAGAGAGGCCCTTGCTGGCCTCTGTCCTCCTCTGCCCTCCCCTGGTCACCTCCTGTCTCGTTGTCCTGTTTTATTTCCTTCCTGGGATTTGTCTTTATTGGTCTCACCGATGGTTACCCCGTGTGCCTGGTTGACCTCCACTGGAGCTCCGCTCCCTCGGGCCGGGACCCTGGTGGCCTCCTGGAGGTCTCCACTGCCGGCACCTACAACAGCGACTTGCAATGGCAGCAAATTAATAAATATATATTTTTAAAGGATGTTACTTTTTTTTTTTTAAAAAAAACTATTTGAGGGAAATAGCGCGAGAGAGCACGATGGGGGAGGAGGGGGAGCAGCAGGCTCTCGGCGGAGCACGCGGGGCTCCATCCCGGGACCCTGGGGCTGCGGCCTGAGCCCCCGGCAGGCGCTTACCCAACGGAGCCCCCCCAGGTGCCCCAGAATGCTACTTTTCTAAACAAAAATATGGATTTGGGACGTTGACCTTGACCGTTGGAGAACAGTGTTGTGTCATGCAATGAACTGTCCCGTGACACCTCCTTTGTTCCTTGAGGGAGACGGAAGCCGCAGCTGCGGCCCGCGCCGGGCTCCGAGAGGTGGTCCCGCCGTCTGGGAGGTCACAGGGACAGTGGTCTCGGTGCAGACGACACGTTGTGCTCGCGCCAGGTGCTCCTCCCATGTGGGGACACTGCTGGGTCAGAGGTACCGTGGAGGCCGCTTCCCTGCCCGCCCCCCAGGCTGGCCCCGCGCCGGCCCCTCCCTTGACATCAGCACATCGGGCACGCAGAGGTCGCGTGGGGCTCCTTGTCACTGCTGAGAGCCAGCTGTGTGGGGCCCTGATTAGCCGGCAGAGCGGTTAGCGGCTCTGCAGCTCTCGAGGGGGTCCCCCGGCGGAGGAGCCGCGGCGCCCGGAGGAGGCGCCGTCTTGACTCCCTGATTGGGGAGGCTCGCGTCGGGGTGATGAGCGAGGTGGAGCAACCCCACCGGCTTCAACGAGACACTCGAATCACAGAGGATGATTGCAGAAGGGGAGAAAGGACTTTACGCCGTGTCGCCTCCTGTTGCCCCAGTGACTGCCGTCTTGGGGCGCTTGGAAATGCGGGACCCTTCCAAGAGTCTCTCTTCCGAGGCCTCTGAGGTGCTCGCCCTCTTCCTCCGCCCCTGCAGTCGCAGCACCCACGGGCCCTTCCAGAAGGGCGACCCTGTCTCGATGGCCCCCGTCTGTCCTACGAGGCCTTCTGTGTGCCGTCCTTCCCGTGTCCCTCATTCCTCGTCCCCCGTGTGCTGATCGCAAGTGTGGGTTTCCGGCGGGCCTCTCCGCGGCTAGACAGCGGGCAGCCCGCGGGCAGGGTCTTCCCTCTGCCCCGCAGGTGTCAGGGCCCGCTGGCCCCCCTCTCTCCATCCCTGCCCCGCAGGGAGTAGGCGCCCGGGGAGGGCGGCGGGGCCTTAATAACTGATTGAAGAGGATTAGGAACCTGGGTCTCCTGAAAAGATACCGAATGACCCCCCGGGAATTGCCGATGACGTATACAGACCTCTGGACCAAAACCACTTGCGATCTGGTTGGTTGCTCTTCTTTTTTTCTTTTCATTTCACCGAGTACACATTTCTGCTAATTCTATTTTAAAGACCATTGGACTCTCTCTGCCGGGGGGGACTTGAAACCACCAGTACTCAAAGCCAGGACGTTTCGGGAGTGCAGCCCTCATCGCCAATGAGTACCTGGATCACGTAAAGGAAGAAATCCCTTGGTGGTCTCCTTCTAGACGATGACCTGTTGTTTTTTTGGGGCCTCTGGTTAAGGAGGGGAGTCCCACCTCCCGATAGGAGACGGCTGGAAGCTGGCTCTTCTGGTTTCCCATCAGGGTTTGGCATTGGCTTGCTCGTGTGTGCCTCACCACCTTCCTCCTCCAGTGTCCCGTTCAACCGCCGTGTTTCAACTCCTTGTGCAAATGCAAATGAAATATATACTGAGGCCCCCTGGGTGCCTCCTTGGCAGGCGCGTGCACACTTCAGAGTCAGACGTGGGGTGGAGGCACAACTCTGTGTCCCCGGCCCTTGCTTGGTTATCACTTGGGCTGAGTCTGTTTTCCTGTCCGTCCCATGGGGAAGGTGTGCTTGACCAATGGCCCTCAAACTACGGTCGACGAAGGAATCGTTTGGGAGGCTTGATAGACATTCCGATTTTGGGTCCCCCCTCTGAGAATCCAGTTTAGCAGGTGGTGCTGCTGCCCGGGGACCCCAGCTGGTCCAGGTGACCCTTTCCAGTCCTGCCATGACAGTTTATGAAATGCAGCTGGGCGGGCAGTTGAACATCAGCACACCTTATCTCTTGTCTACATGGTTTTCTCCAGGTTGTCCTGATTTGAGAACATTTTGCAAAAATCAGAGTATCCCTGGCTACAATCACAGAAGCAATTCCAGATACTTGTCCTCCCGAGAAGCTGTCCCTTTCAGGGCAGAGAACCCCATTCTGGGCAACAGAAGTTCTACAAATCCTTCATCTGCCTTCAGTCCTTGAAGCTTTTTTTATTTTTATTTTTATTTTTTTTAAATCTGGTGCCCTACTCATCAAAACTGAGCAGAATGGACCTGGCCCTGTTCATGCAAGAGCCACGTGTGGCGTGATGGTGGGATCTTCCCATTTGACTTTCAACCAACTGGAAAATAGTGAAAGACGGAATCCCCACAATACAAAACAGCCTCCGCCGTGATTTTGAAATGTGTAGCTTCAAACAAAACTAAACAAAATGAAAAAAACGATGATTAAAAAAAACAAAAACAAAAACCCACAAACCTACACAGCTTGGGGGGCGAAAGTCTAAGTGGTGGAGTTGGAGAAGGGTTGTCGACAGGACTAACCGCAGCGAGCACGTGTGATTGGAAAGAGGCTCTGACCTTGCATCTCACCCGCTGCTCGTTCCGCGTGGGTTACAAACACTCTTTATAAAACTCCCTCGTGGAGCGAGTAGGGCGAGACGGTAGCGACCGTGTTCCCGATGCGCCTGGTTTCCGGCCCGTGGTCCTGAGAAGCTGTGATTTCCGACGCCCGTAAAAGTTCATCCTTTAAGGAAGACTCTTGAGTAAACGGATGTCTAGTCCTTTTGCTTTTTAATGACCCCTCTCCCCTAGAAGTTCCATGACATGAAGCAGGAAGGTCGAATCATCACCAGGCACAGATTTCAGATCAAATAAAGGAACTCAATTTGCTGCCAAATGTGGGTTTAACCTCTCCCAGCTCTTTGGTTGTGCATAATTAATGTATCGCTCAGCATTTGACTTTTGTGCTTTTCATACAGATTTGATCTTAAAGGATGCTCCGGGTCCTGCGCTCACAAAAGCACATTCAACTTACCTTGTGGGTTTTTCATTTGGGGTGGGGGGATGCCCTTGCCTGAGTTTCCCTGAAAGGGATGCGCTGTGTGGGTCAAACACCCTTCTCCCTTCAACTCTCCAGCAAACACTGCTTCAGTGCCTAGCGCCGCGCTTCCGCAGGCTTGGAGGTGGATGCCGGAGGACGGCTGCGGTGCTGAGAGCAGTTCCAGTCCTGATGGCAACGCTAATCGGCCTATTGGTACCAACACCAGAAATGGGGAGGAGGAGGCTGCTCCACAGGTGCACACTTTATGGGTCATGTCGCGTGTATCTTCTCATTGCATCTTCAAGAGTCCTGGGAGGCAGAGTCATCACCTCATTTCCCAAGCAAGGAGACTGGGGCTCAGAGTACCAAGTGATTTTCCGGGACTGACCCTCATAGCAGGTGCTGCGTCTGGGTGGAAATCCCCCATCCCTGCCCGTAGACCCTCTCTCACCATTTTTTTTTCATGGCTACGATTGCTCAGGTTTGGTCAGAGGAGCAGAGGGGGAGCTGCTGGGCGCTCTGGAGGACAGCACTGGCTTTTGTGTGCCTTCTTGGGGAGTGAAGGTGAAGGCCAGGTGAGGGCCAGGTGAGGGCCAGGTGGACGGTTCACGAAGCCACCTGTGCCTTTAGCCCCGGGGAAGCACCTAGGGGAGTGGTCACCAAAACCTGAGTTCCTGTTTTCGCCACCCCCGCCCCCCCAGCTTGGAATGTTATGGGGGAGACATGCTTGAAACGGTTCCTTCTCCGGGCAACAACAAGCACTTTCTGGATGTGCTCTCTTGCTAAGCAGACAAGATGTAAGAACATGTTTTCTATTGATTTTTAAAAGCAATTCAGGACCCAACTGGTAATAATAGGTGTGACCTGTACCGTTTTGCAGGCAGTCACAGCAGCTCGGAGCCTTGTTGTGCGACTCTGATGTTTGGGATGTGCATTCTTTGAAGATTACTTCTAAAGCAAGGCGTCCAAATCCTTAATTCACAATTCTGTCCATTCCTGTGGTGTTTACATTCCACCATGGCAGTAGATCACTGTAAAGAAGAAAGATGAAAATGCACTTTTAAAAAGGGCTTTCTTGCCCGGGCTTCCTTCAAAGACCGTACCCCTTCCCCTCTTGTGATGCCAGGGTCTCTGTTGCCTCTGCGGGGAACATTTGCATTAATGGGTGATTTAAAGGTTTGTCACACTGTTGTGACACACCAGGCCCAGCTTGCGGGGCGCTGGGCCGCGTGTGCAAGCGCTGGTGCACGTTCAGGGTGTCCGGGCATGCCTCTCTGGCACCAGTCCCCGTGCGCTCTCATGTACTGTGTTAAGGTGCACGTTCTGTCCTTTGCTGGAAGTCGGTGCCGGAAGGGTCTTGGGTAACGGGGCCGGTGGAGCTGATGGCTTGGGCCAGCGAACAGAGCAGGGGCTGGGCTCCGGGGCAGGAAACATTGTCCCGCTTGGAGAAGTCTTTGCGCTTCAGAGTCCGAGGGCTGGAGTAACGGGGACAGGGGGCCCGGTGAGGCCTCCGGACCCGAGTCCCCAGACATCAGACGGCTCTGGTTTCACTCCTCTCCCTCTCCCCGTGGGATTCGGAGGCCCTAACTAAAGTGCAGAGTAAACGTAAGCACAGAGTGTGTCTTGATTTTCCCAACCATAACCGTTTTTGACGCCTTATTTAATTTATTACTATTATTATTTTTTAAAAGATTGTATTTATTTATTCATGAGAGACACACACAGAGAGAGAGAGAGAGGCAGAGACACAGGCAGAGGGAGAAGCCAGCTCCATGCAGGGAGCCCGACGTGGGACTCGATCCCGGGACCCCAGGGTCACGCCCTGGGTTGAAGGTGGTGCTAAACTGCTGAGCCACCCAAAGATTCCCAATTTATTATTTTTTTTTGGGGGGCGGACATGTATCAAGTATCAAATCCTTTGAAATAAATCTCATTTTTGGTTGTGTCTGCATTTTGAGGGAGTCTTCAAGGTACACGGGCTCCGTCCATCGTGCCCCCTGGGGCTTTGGTTCGCGGCCCCTCCGATGAACATGTGGGGCCGCTCTGCTCTCCACCTTCCCACAAGTCAGCAGCACCTTGCCAGTGGGGGTCGTGGGTTGCCCGATCGAGAGCCTTCTCCGGGTAACCAGGGGCGTCAGGGCTCAGGATGGGCACAGCTGGACAGGAGGCCCCAGGGCTCCACGGCTGGAGGCCCGCACTGACGTTTCCAATAATGTGTTGAGAGAGCAGAGTGCGAGCGGGAACACAGATGCCTGACACACAGTCCTCAACATTTTGCTAACTCTTCAAGGCATAGTTTGGCCTTGAAATTAAAAACAAAAAAAATCATTAAATGCTCCACCTTTAAAAGCGATGCCCGAAAGGCAGATGCTCCCTCCCGTCCATCTGGCTTTGGCTCTGGACCACACCCCAGTCTCCTCTGGGTCTTGGGTGCCTGAGAGGAAGCTGGAGAAGGACTCCAGGTGTGGAGGAGGCAGGTGCACGTGCTGAACGGTGGAGCCGGGAGGCTTCGGCCCGGACCATCTCCTTCATGCCAACAGCATCCTTAAGGCCCGTGAAAATGGACTTTGGGGCTTTTTTTTTTTTTTTTTAAGAAAGGGTATTTATATTTTTTAAAGATTTTATTAATTTATTCATGAGAGACCAGAGAGAGATACACACAGAGAGAGAGAGAGAGAGCGGCAGAGACACAGGCAGAGGGAGAAGCAGGCTCCATGCAGGGAGCCCAATGTGGGACTCGATCCCGGGTCTCCAGGGTCACGTCCTGGGCCGAAGGCAGATGCTTAACTGCTGAGCCACCCAGGGATCCCAGACTTTGGGGCTTTTAGTGTGTTTTCTGCCCACCTGTATGAGATAAGCTTGAGAGACCAGTGCTTCACTTTTTTTGGGGGGGACAGACACAACCGTAGGCAGCCACGAAGGCTGTGGGACCCCTGCCACCGGGGCATCAACAATGAAGCATAAACGTACCCAGAATCCGGGAACCTTTGCATCCTGGGGTGGCTGAGGCGGGCTGGGGAGCGAGGCAGGTAGATGTTTGGTCAGATCTCAGGTACATCAGCTTGGTAGTTTCCGAAGTGCGTTGTTGTGGCTACAGAGGCAGAGTAGAAGGAGAAGGAATTCTCCAACAGTGGGAATGTGTAGAGCGCATCTCATTGGCTTAAAAAGTTGCCGTGATTCTCATACAAGTAAATGAATTTTAACTCCGTTTATTCTGCTGTCGTTTAGCGAAAGCGGAGAGCGTGTTGAGATGTGATGGTGGCGGTGATGATGCTGGTGGTGGTGGTGATGGCACGAGAGGGCCGGAGGGGGTGCGCGTCGCTTACCGCCCGTTTCTCACACCCAGCGCTCCTTCCAGTTGGGGCTTTTGCCCGGTAGGCACATCTTCACCCCTTGGGATGCCTCATTTTAATCGGCCCCATAACCGCAGGGAGACCCTCCTCGTCAGCTGTGGAGAGGGAGCCTAGCTGGTGTTTCCAGAGGGTACAGTATGAATGATAAATACTGTTAATATTCAGAAGCAAGAATTGATTTAAAAAAATGTGCCTTTGATTCACTAATCTCTGACATTGAGACATTTTTTGAAGTCTGTTGCTATAATTAGAATTCTATAAGCCATTATACGTCTCTATCAAAATTTTAAGAGACATAGAAAATTTAAGGTTTTTTTGGGCTTATGATTCATCATATCAGTGCGAGTCATTCCACAGTGTGGTCTTCAGTGTGGGGCATGTATTTCGGGGCCGCGGACTCGATCTGTCACTGGGGCTAGATTGACAGCGGCCACTGCCCTGTCCCCACGCTACACTGCGGACCTTAGATTTTAGTCAGTTGCTCCTGAATTGGGTTCCTGCCTTGTCCTGATTTGTTCTCGCGGCTCAAAGGTGGGGCTGGACGATCAAGCGAAGGGTGAAGGATCGTGTCATTCAGAACCCGCTCCTTCCCCAGCCATCGGCTGCGCTGGTGTATGTGCGTGTCCTGTCTGGGCGCGGGTGGGTGGGAGAAGCAGGGGAGCTCGGTGTCTGGGGACATGATGGGTAGCACGACAGCTTCAGCTGGGCTCAGGTGAGTCATGGCTGTGCTTCGAATTGGGTAATTGGTGGCATGTGGTCCATGAGCCATGTGTGAGAGCCCTTCCTTAGTCATCGAGAAGGGGAACACGCATTGCAAATAAAAGCCTCATCAGATTAGTGAGTCAGAAGAGACGCTAATCCCAACCCGATGTTTCATTTCTACTTTTTTCCTCCCGAAAGCAGAAGCTGTTCCTGTTCTTTAAGAAGAAAAAAAAAAAAAAAAGAGAGAGAGAGAAATCAGTTTGCAAAAGAACTGCTTTAACCACAATTGAAGGGGGGGGGGGTGCGCATCGTGTCACCATTGCTCTGTGACGATTAGCATGGAGATGAGGTGCACTTTAGCAGGGCTGAAACTTGTTCCTAACAGAATGTTAAATACTTAGTGAAAAGAAAGATTATGTCTATCTAGTTACACCATTCCTTGATATATGCTCCATGTCAGAGTGCCATTGTCTCCTGGGTAAAGACGGAGAGTTCAAATACCCACTATCTCTCCCCTGGTGCTCCAAATGCTCCGCTTTGAAGTTTTTATAATCCATCTGTCATCTTCTAGCAAGGAGGGCACATGTTCTGTACCACTCAATTACGGAATTCTCCTTTGCCAGCTCCAATGAGACAGGAAAGAATGTTATGGGTGGTTGAGAGAAACTGTCAGATATACTAAATTCCTAGGATTCATATGGACGGTGTTATTTCAGGGTAGGAACACAGCCCGCCTATTGTTCAAGTGCAGTAGGGATACATTTGGCGTTGGGGTAGAGATCCTTTGATTTTTTTTTTTTTTTCTTCTCCCCCCTCTTCCGGAGCGTTGTCTTAAATGTGATTATTCTTGTTTGGGGGAAAAAAAAAATCACAGAAACCTCCTCTGGAATGTGGACCTTCAAATGTGGATTGAAAATGTGACATTTGTTGGAGCTAACGAGGAGTCGGTGACCCAACCGTGCAGACCCTGCGAAGTACCGGGATGCTTTTTGTTTCTCCGGTTTCACTTTATATTGAAATAGGATTTTGCTTGGCCTTGATAGAAGATGGAGACTGGATGCAGTCTGATCCCCCATAGAAATAATTTTCATCGTCGTGCGAACCGAAAGCCTGAGCGTTAAACATTATGCCATCTGGTGAGATCTGGGAAAGTTAGCCCCGGACTGAAAAGTCTTTAAAATGGGTTATTTTATTTAAAGACAATTTACCTTGGAGTGGTTAGTGTTGCTGGATAGCGTGTTAACTTCTCACTCATTGAGTCACGGGTGGTTAAATTCGTTGTCTTATGTGAAATGAGTTTGATGATCTCGGCTTAGCCTCTAGTGGGTATTAATTCACATTATGAAATATCCCGGAATAATTTAGCACCGTGTGGCATAATTTGCATTTTTACTCAAGATAGGGGCAATGATAGTGTCTGTGGATATTCCTCTCTCTCTCTTTCTCTCTCTTTCTCTTTTCATTCCAGAGAGGACAGCCTTCCTTTGTGCCTTTCGGGGTGACCGTGGGGTTGCTACTATTATTAATTTGGGGGAACCATGTGGCTCAAGAGCTTGGGGTAGTGAGAATAAGTCCTTCCAGCTTGGCACTAAAATCTAACAAGAAATCTCTGCAGGGACATGATTACAGCTGTGACGGTCTAGGATTTCATGACCCTGCCCAGAGTTGGCGTGTCCTGTACGCATGTGCGGTTCTGCACGGAAGCACACGCGTGAACCTACAGGACCCGTTATTAGGGTGCACGCGTCCAGTCCGGGGGTCTCCTCGTCGCCCACAGTTTGGGAGAGGGATCTTTCCCCTTCACAAAACAGGAAGGTTTTCCAGAAATGCAAGATACCATTACAGTAATTAATTTAGTGAAACTTCTTAAATCTGATCTTCTGTTCAAACTAATAATGGGAGGATGGGGGAGCTCGATGTCGTTAATTGAAATCTGGAGACAATAAAAAAATGTCTTTCTGCAACTTCAATACAGCAGTCTGGAACTGTCGGGTCAGGCTGTGAACCAATTTTCTTCTCATTACTTTTGATTTTGGAGTCAATACAAATTTCATCAGTGATTGTAGGGTGCAGATCCTCGTCTGCACGGACCCTGTCACAGGAGAATATGCGCGCTCGGCCTAAAGATTTACGGAAAAGCAGGCCTGGTGTGTCGGGGAAGGGGAGAAGGGAGAAGCTGCCAGCAGCAGCCTCCCTGGCCGCGGCCCCCTGGCTCCGGGGTGGTTGGGATCAAGAGGAGACCCTGCCCGGCTGGTGTGTGCGGCTCGCGGCCTGCGCCGCCCTGCTTCCTCCTGGGGCAGCTCTCCTGCGCTCCCCCTTCTAGCTCAGGGTCTCCAGCCCGGGGCTGCCTCCCTCGTCCCCCTTCCCTCCTCATCGCCCCGTTTCACACACGTGCCGCACGCGGAATTTAAGGCCCCCGGAAACTTTTAACAGTACGGACCGGGGGACGACGAGAGCAGTCTCAACTTTGCAGGAGTTCGTGAAATCTCGAAAAGCATCCCACGGGCAAAGACATCTTTTGTGCGGGGATGGAGGTCCCGGGTGTCTCCACCCGATTCCTCATTTTTCCTGCATCCGATTTGCATCTTTAGCAAGTCATAGGATCAGCCCATCTATCATTAGGTATTGGCTTAATTGGACATTTTTTACGAGCCCAGTTTGCTATTTATGTTAAAAGCAATTCGCAGAAATGCCCTTTCTTCATGATTCGGTATTGGCAATAGCGATGTATGTTTAATCACATTTTCCATGAGTAATTATCTAATTCGCATGATTACCAATATAAAACAGGAGAATGGAAGAGGGGCTCAACTCGGGCCGGCTCGGGCGGCGACACAGACCCACAGGGAGACCTGGGTGAGGGCGACTGTTGGCTGGCTCTGGTTTTCCTCCGTGATGCTGTGGAGATCTTTATTAGCAACAGGAGCTCTCTGACGCTGGGCATGTGTGAGCGAGGCGATTTGGAATTCTGCTACAATGCAGTTGGAGGTTCACTCCGTCTGCTTGGGTTCTTAACGTTTGGGGCCGTTGTTTCTGAAGATTTCCGGGAGACGGAGGTCACATTTTTTATTCATGTTGAAAAATATTCATTTATCAGTATTGGTGCCACTGTAAACAAGTGATAAAGTGACAACATTTACAACAGTAAAACTGACAGCATTTACTTTAATTTTCTGTCATTTTGGTAATTATATCAATCAAGACCCAAAACTAAAATGATATTTTAGCATGCAGTAAGAAATGAGGAATTCAGATCTTAAAAGACCATTACAATTAGCTTTGAAATGTTCGCCATTTTACCATAATTGTTTCATATAGCTTATATGTCTTCATTTACAGCCGAATATTCTGTTGATCTTTTATAAACAAAGTAGCACCCATCTGCTCCTTGAGACACTCCTGGCGCCTATTCATTGCAAAAATAATACATGTCCTAATGACTTCCACATATTTTGAAATCTCCCTTTTGAAATTGGTCTTGGCAGATTATTTGCAGGTACTTGAGTTGCATCTGTTTGCAATTTTGCAAATGCGGAAGACTTTAATGTTGAGCACTGCAAGAGGGCTATTTTAATCCTCAGATAACATTGGCTGTCATCAAAAGCCACATTTATCTTTTCGAAGGTGGGGCAAATGTTTAATGTTAAAAGACAGTAAAAGGTCAAGGCCAAGGCTGAGGTCTGAATATTTTCCTTTCATACGCCAGGCCTTTTGCGGAGTCTTCCCCGCGTTCCTCTTCATGGAAGTTTGAGCTTACCACCCCTTGCCAAGAGGATGTTTTGCTGATAAAATGAAAGATCAGGAAGAGAGTAAATGTGAAATAATTGTGAACTCCAGGCTCTTGGGCTCATTACCACCATGTGGCCAGCAGCTGACCAGCTTTAGGTTGACTGTGTTTACAGCGGAGAAGCAAACAGCGTGGCCTGGAGAGCACCCTGGGCCTTGACGCAGTTGCTGGCCTGCCTCCCGGGGGGTGGGGGTGGGGGGGTGGGTGCTGGGACTCTCGGGGAGGGAAGGTGGTTCCTGGAAGCCAGCGTCTGGCCAGCCAGCCAGGGCTGCTCCTGGGCAGACCCATCTGCCATCTGCACGGAGGAGGGGAGCTCAGGGTCGGCGGCCGGGCTGCTTTCTGCTTTGTTCAAACTCTGGAGCCCAGGAAAGTGAAGTCAGGTCGACGCGGTTTCCAGGATGCTCTTGCGGACCCTGGGCACCGAGGCGGCGGCCCCGAGCCCTGTCCGCAGCCGAGAAAGGGTGCTCTCCCCCCCCCCCCCCCCCCCCCCGTCCCCCGGCTCCCAGCCTCCTTCCCCGGCTGCTCCGTGGTCCCCGCACATAGAGATGCGCCGCGTGACAGGAGCCCCGGGGGCCACCTCGGGGGCTCCAGAGAGGGAGGCGGCCTGGGGGAGGTCACTGGTGGCTGCCAACGGGATGGGACCCCCCCCCCAACCCAACTCCCTTCCAAGCCACTGCCAGGGACGCCTGGGACAGAAGGGCTTTAAAACCGAAACTAGCTCCATCCTCCCGGTAGCCTGACCCAGCGGCGGGTGTCCCAGATGGTCAGATAGGCCCGGGAGGCCGAGGGTGACTTTCCCAGGAGGGGTGAGGGGGGCCGAGCTCCCGTGCTGTGTCCAGGGGTCTCTCTGGCCACCCGTGTTTAGGATGAACTGAAAATACCTTCGGGGCAGAAAGGAGAAGCGGAGTAGGTGTGTTGTCAAGGTACTCGCCACCATTCCTCGTCGGTGAGAGCCTTGGTCTCCTCTACAGACTGGCACCATTTGATAGATGAACGGTTCACAAATGTATATTTTTATGTTGCTAGTTCTTTAGTACATAAATAATTTATAGCAATTTAAAATGTTTTATTTTTTATTATTACACTGGAAAAGTATACCATTAAAAATATTATAGGTTCCTGGTAATTGGCTTAAAGATAATTAGCTTGTCTTTAAGCCAATTACCTGAAACCTATGATATTTCTGAAAGTGAGTGAAAGAATCTTATAGCATCTCAAGCTCTCCTTTATTTTATTTTAGTTTTTGCAGGGTGGTGGTAGTGGTGGAGGTGATGGTGGTGGTGGTAGTGGTGGTGATGGTGTTGGTGGTGGTGATGGTGGTGGTGTTGGTGATGGTGGTGGTGGTGGTGATGGTGTTGGTGTTGGTGGTGTCGGTGATGGTGGTGGTGGTGGTGGTGGTGATGGTGATGGTGTTGGTGTTGGTGATGGTGATGGTGTTGGTGTTGGTGATGGTGGTGGTGGTAGTGGTGGTGGTGGTGGTGTTGATGATGGTGATGGTGGTGTTGGTGTTGGTGGTGTCAGTGGTGGTGATGGTGGTGGTGATGGTGTTGGTGTTGGTGATGGTGTTGGTGATGGTGATGGTGGTGGTGGTGGTGATGGTGGTGTTGGTGGTGGTGGTGGTGTCGGTGATGGTGGTGGTGGTGGTGGTGGTGGTGGTGTCAGTGATGGTGTTGGTGGTGGTGATGGTGTTGGTGGTGGTGATGGTGTTGGTGGTGGTGTTGGTGGTGGTGATGGTGTTGGTGGTGGTGATGGTGTTGGTGATGGTGATGGTGGTGGTGATGGTGATGGTGGTGGTGGTGGTGTTGGTGATGGTGGTGGTGGTGGTGATGGTGGTGTTGGTGTTGGTGGTGGTGTCGGTGATGGTGGTGGTGGTGGTGGTGTTGATGACGGTGATGGTGGTGGTGACGGTGATGGTGTTGGTAACAGTGATGGTATTGGTGATAGTGGTGGTGGTAGTGGTGGTGATGGTGGTGGTGGTGATGGTGATGGTGGTGGTTGTGATGGTGGTGGTGATGGTGGTGGTGATGGTGGTGGTGAAGGTGGTGGTGGTGTCGGTGATGGTGGTGGTGATGGTGGTAGTGTTGGTGATGGTGGAGGTGACGGTGGCGTGGCAGTGGTTGTGATTTTGCCTGGAATAGGAATAGACATCTGACGTCTCTGCTTTTTCCGCATCATTTGTATTCTGATGCTTTCATACATGGGTGATTACACTTTAAGGAGAAAAGACCTCACACTCTTCTGATGATCAAAAATTCCAGATTATCAACTTGAGGTATTGGGGAGTGGGCAATGCCACAGCAGGGTCCCGAGATTGCCTAGGGCGGGGATAGTGCAGCTGTGGTCCTGGGCCAACAGCACCGGCATCACCTGGGAACTTGTTGGAAATGTAGGTTCTCAGGCCCCAGGCCCACGGCATCGGCACCTGTGGGGGTGAGGCCCTGCGGTCTGTGTTTTAATGTCTTTCAGGAGATTCGGAGGCAGCTGAGGTCTGAGCACCATGGCTTTAGGACATGTAATGTGGGCATGGCTTTTCCAGGACTGGAGGGATGCCCAGGCCCCATGTCTGCTCTGCTCTAGAACTTTCCCCAGAGGCTGCACTCACAGGCGCTTTAGACCCAAGAAGCCAGGTTACTGCCCGAATTATTTGGTTAAACTACAAAAGGACACACAATGGTCATGAAACAGGAGATACTTTTCACCTTTGCCTTTTTTAGAGTTCCCTTACCGGGGTTTCTCTCAGAAATTTGCCACTTGAGCATTAGGATATTGAACATGAACAGGTGACTTGGATTTTTTTATTTTGTTTAATTTATTTATTTGAGAGAGAGAGAGAGCGAGCATGAGCGCATGAATGGTGGGGAGGGGCAGAGGGAGAAGCAGGCTCCCCGTTGAGCAGGGAGCCCGACTCGGGGCTCCATCCCAGGACCCAGGGATCATGACCTGAGCCAGGGAGACGCTCCACCGACTGAGCCACCCAGGCGCCCCTGGTGACTCAGATGTCTTAAAAACCTGTATTTTAGAGCATGAATTTGGAAGAATTCCATCCATCCTTGCTGCCATCAGTCAGTGCAGCGACGGCTCCAGGACTTTCTCGTCCCGCCACATGCGACCCTGTCTGGTCGGCGGCCACTCATGTCCAGGAAAGACCTTCCGTGGGGTCCCTCAAGCTGGCTGTTCAGGCTTTGCCGGTGTGGGGGGGGGGCGGCCCGGCACCGCGGAGCTTCAGTCGGCGTGTCCGTGGGCAGAGGAGTCCGGGCGGTAGGACCCGCGTGCGGGGCTGGGAAGGGGTGGGCCCTGTGAGCGCGGGTGGCGGCCCCGGCACCTGGGAAGACGGGCCGGGGGTGGCTTTAGGGAAGACAGATGCAGGTTGGCCGGACACCCGTGGCGGCTCCGGAGGGTCCTTCCCTGGGCCGGAGGCCTGTGCTGGGAGCCCACGGCGCAGCCGGCAGCCGGCCCACGCGTGAGACCCCGGGGTCTAGTGAACCTCGACGCCCGGACAGGCCGGAGGCGGAGCCCGCACGCCCGCCCCGTCGGCTGTGCTCCTGGAGGCCTCCCCAAATGCGGCTCGTGCTACGGGAGACTATTTTAGCTGATACATAGATTTAAAAATTTTTAACAGTTGGGTATTTTAAGACCTATTAGAAAACTATAACTGGCGCGTCCTAGCTGTGATCTCGCAGCTGTTATTGCTTAAGGTGGGGCTAAGTTGGAAAAGAAAGCGAGTTGATTTAAAGTCAACGCAAGGCCAAGTGTGAAGTCAGTAACCGTCCAGGTGGCCGGGGTCGCGGCCGCAGCCGTGAAGGTGGTCTGTGCAGACTGCGGGGTGGGGATAGCGGCAGGGAGCACCGGCGGAGGGTGCCCGCTGCACCCCTGGCCCCCCCACCCCGGGAGGCCCGGGGGTCGCGGCGGCAGGTGCGCGCCAGGCGCATCCCGGGTGCATGTTTTATTGATACGAGCCCCCCCCCCCGGCCCCGTGTTTCGTGCTGCTTGTGGGTGCACTTCTGCGTCTGGTGGGCAATGCAATTACTGGCACCGTGGGAGGTCTGCAGGTTCAAAGCTAGCGATGAGAAATGTAGTTCGCCCCTTTCAGAAACGGGGGTTTGGTTTGGGTGGCGACAGGGGTGTTGCATAAAAGAAAACCTCCACCAAGCCATAACCGACCAATGAGAACGCCGAGCTCAGCGCCCCTCCCGCAGCAGAGACCCCCCCCAAGTTCCCCGGAGGGAGACGACTGAGCCTGGCTGCTTCTCCTCCGCCCTGGCCACCCGGGACGTGGGGCCGCGAGGTCCAGCCAGAAAGTGGCCCTCGCCCCACGACGACGCCGGGTTTCCCGATGCCGGGACTCACGATGACAGAAACTCTGGCCCGGACTAGCGTTGGGTGGACCTTGGGGTCCACGTGGAGGCCTCGTGTTGCCTGCGGGGCCGCCAGGGACCCCCTTCCTGGAGCCTTGCTGTCGGCCGTGTTTTGTGTCTAGCATTTCGGGTCGTGGGTGTGGAGAGGGGACCCCGGGCACGAGCAGCCCCGCACTGCCCTGGGTTGCAGACTTGGAGAAGCAGCGTGGCCGGGGACTGGACGTGCCTCACTGCAGGTGATGCTCAGAGGGGCCCAGGTGGCCGGTGAGGCGGGGAGGCCCCACAGTGACCCTTCCCTGCGGCGGTGGGGTTGTGGTGGGGACCAGGCACCCGTGGGGGGCTGACCGCCCTGACTCTACTGTGCTCGCACCCGGCCCCCCCTTTCTGTGTGTGTGTCCAGGCGGCTGGCTGGGGTTGGTCGATTCAGTCTTTGAGATATTTCGGGGAGGACTCTGGGGAGGATGGGTCGGGGTGTCCGTCCTTGAGGAGCTGCTGGCCCCGTGGGAATGACCTGCAAAGGCAGGTGCGCCGGGTCACCCTGTCCGGCGTGGGTGCTCAGACGGGGGGCGGGCGGGGGGACAGAGGACCCCACGGTGTGGACGGGCCCGCGGGAGGACATCCCCGGCGGCCCATGAGCCCTGCGAGTGTGTGTCAAACGGAATCGAACGGACCCAGAGTCTGGCTGGTCCCGTGGGCGCCAGGGGTGGGCCCCGGAGCATAATTATTTCGGAAGGCCGTGACGGCGTCCCTTCCCTGGCCCGGCGCCCGGCCCGGGCCGTCCCCCACGCTCGGGGACCACCTCCCGTGAGTCGGCGGCGGGGGGCGGGCCCCGGCGCTCCCCGAGACTCCCTGCTCGTTTTATTAACTCAGTGTTGAAGGAGTCACCCATGCTGAGGAAGGAGGGGAATTAAAAATAATGGGGTGTGTGCGTATCTGTGAAAGCGAAGATATAAAGGTAAACGCTACCGTGAATGAGGGTATTATTCTCAACTCAGCGATTCCAGTTTTCTGTACGTTTAGGTCTTTTCTGAATCACTGGGCCACTCAGCCCCACGTCGGAAATTTACTTGTGCTAATCAAACGCTCAGCCACTCAGCTCTGGTGCCAGAAGTCCCCTATCGCCAAACTTGTGTGTGCTTGTACGTGTGCGCACACGCACTCGTGCACGCGCGCGTGCTTATTTTCCTATATTTACGGATGAAGACCAGACTTGGACTTTCCATTATTGTCTGTCTCTCGGTCGGCCGGTGAAAAGCTTTTCCCTGGATCCTGACCGAGGCATCTTTCTAGAAAGAAACTCTCCGACTGGGCCCAGCAGAAATCCACGCGTGTGCACACGCACACACACACACACACACACTCGCACATGGACACGCACCCTTCAGACTCCCAGACGGGGAAAAATAACGACCCAACAATCCAGAAACACAGGAGAGGGACTTGGAGTTTTCACTTCCAAGTTTGGCAGCCTGGTGGACTTGAAAGGTTAGCTATGAATAAGCATAATCAGATCTTCCTTTTTGTCCATATTTAATTCAAATGAGACAGCTCCGTGTTGACTTCTAATACGGAAAGGCCACCCACCATGGTGGCGCTCCCAGCCAGTGAAGCCGGCTGGCGAAAGCTTTCTTAAATGGTGCTAATCAGCCCGGGGAGGCCTGCCCTCTATCCCCATCAGTATTCTATAATTCAGATGTGCTGATAACCTGAAATTGAATGTGTCAGGATGCAGGCATCTGAAGGGAAGCGGCAACTGCAGGCTGCGGGCCCGGGCGGCTGCAAGGCAGGGCCTGGGGGAGGGGGCTCCGCAGCCCCCCCCGCCCCCGCGTGTGCATGTGCGCGCGTGTGCGTGCGTGTGTTCTATCCTTCAGGCCCGGGGACCAAGTGGGAGGGAGGTTTCCAGCTCTGAAATATTTATAGGGAATATTTGTGGATCTGGTGTATGTTCAACGGATCCACAGACGTTTTGGCTGCTAAGGGGTGAATGGTAATTTATGATTAATTTTTTTTTTTTTTTTTTTGTTTAAGCCACGGCTATTTTAAGACCTTTCTCCCACTCTCTCCTATATATGAGACAGACACACACACACACGCACGCACGCACACCCACCCCAGTCTGGTGAGCACGTCTCACAGGAAAGTTTAACAAAAGAGTCGCTATTGTCACTGTCCCAGCCGGCAGCTGAGGGTCACTTGCTATTTCTATTTTAAACCTTGATTTTTGCAAAGTTTGTCTTTTGACTGTTCTCATTCTAATCAGGCTTAGTTAGGGGATCCGCTCCAAGCTCCACACCAGGCTGTGAGGACAGAGAAAGATAAACCAGAGGGATTAAACAAAAAGTTCTGCTCTGTCAATAGGCCCGTGCGTGCGTGTGAGGCAGAGACAGAGACGGACAGAGACACAGGGAGAGACTGAGAGACACCGTGTGGGTTATGGTGAGGCTGTGGGCTGCCGGGCTGGACTTGGCGTAGTTTGGCGTCTGCGGCTCCCGAGTGCTACGTCCCCAGCCGTCCCCTTGCGCCCATGACCGTGTGTCTGGCCCTCGGGGACAGGACTGGCTGCTCCCCCTGCGGGTTCGGTCCCGCGGGCAGTGCCCAGGTGCCCCCACCCCTGCCGGGATCCCATTCCTCTCCCACTTGGTGGCTTCTTGAGACCTGCATCGACGCCGCCACCCGCCCTCCCGGGACTCTCCCAGTCCCCACCTGTGGCCGGTTAGCGTGAGGTCTCCCTGGCGGTGGCACCTGTCACTGGCCTGGTTTGGAGACATCTGCCCGCATCGTGTCTCTCCTGCCACGTGGTGAGCGACCCCGGGGCCGATGCGGTGTCGACACCCCCTCCCAGTCTTCCGGAGGATGGAACCGGGCAGGTGCCGGCGGGGGTGGGGGGCGGAGGCACAGGTGCAGGTGGAAGCGGCATCGCTTGTAAATGTGTCTCCAGGACCTGGGAGGGCCTAGTTCGGGGCTCCCCTATTCCCAGGGGGCGGGGGCCGCAGGTGGGCAGGAAGGATGAAGGATTCAGGCCATCTTTGTTCACCTTGGGCCACCTGGTGTCACCTGCGTATGTCTCTGCAGGGAAGCGGGTCTGCTCTGCCATTCGGTGGGGGGGGGGGGCGCCCCTCTTGGAAGCCCACGCGCTTCCTTCCCGAGAGGCTGCTGTGTCAGAGGGTGGAGGGCAGGGTCCCGCCGTGTGGCTCCTCGTCTCTGCCCCCGTCACCGTCACTCGGATTGCCGCCACATGGCATGCCACCCGGGAGGACCGAGAAGCTTCCCTGCGGTTCGGACCCCGTGGTGGTTCCCCCAAGGGAACGCTTGGCATGTGTTTAATTATTCATCGGTGTTCCCGTCTGTATCTCTCTGCTCCTTGATTGTTTTGTCTTTCCCTAAAAGTATTTATTTGAAATTCCGTGATCAAAGCCTGAAAAAGCAAAATAAAGCAGGATATTAAAATGAAAAAAAAATTTTTTTTTTATTTTAGGAGGTTGGAATGTCAAGATCATTTTTATTAGAAAAGTTTATAAGATGAAGCCACACATTATTTACGTAAACTTCCTATCTCAGGCGTGATCCTCCCACAGCCGGGCTTCTGGGGAGCGATCTTGGCTGGCGTACCTGGATTTAAAATACCTTCTCCTTAAGGCAGGACGAGTTCGTTTTAATTAAAATTAACGTTTTTTTTTTCTTCTTCTTCTTCTTGATCGTATTTTAGCACACACATACACACTCGCGCACATCTGTGTTCAGAATTGATAAAGAAAGAACTCTGGTTAAATAATCCACTTTTGTCTGACAACGGAATCCGTTATAGAGGTGCAAATATGCAGAAAGCTATTTGGAAATGCATCCTAGTAGTTGTCAGGTTTTATTATGCAGGAAGGTGTCATGTTTGTTACGAAGCTGAGTGCAGATGGCAGAGTGGAAGAAATGGATCACTAATTTTAACAATGATTAATGAACAGAGATAGAAAATGAATTACATTGGACTATCGGAGGCAAGAAATATTTTTGTGAAAATTTTGACTCATCTGCTGTGCTGTTCTCTGCAAATTATTTTCAGAAATT
The DNA here is from genome assembly GCF_048164855.1 of Canis lupus baileyi. Taxonomy (NCBI): domain Eukaryota; kingdom Metazoa; phylum Chordata; class Mammalia; order Carnivora; family Canidae; genus Canis; species Canis lupus. The sequence goes on along the minus strand of NC_132838.1, from coordinate 121,861,911 downwards.
CTATATGTTGTCAACAGTTGACTGCATTTTCCATTACTGTCTATTTCTGTTCTTAAGTACTTTTGTGTTATTAGAGATACATAATTTCAAAATACCAATACATTCCTGATTACTTAGAGAAAATATATGTAACAGTGTGACTGTTCCATAGACGCCAGCCATAAAAGTCCTGTTTTATAATAATCTTTCATTCTTCCTCATTTTATCACTACATTAGGAATGTTTGATAAAAAAGAGAGGGAGGGGGCGGGACTCTCCTGGCGCACGCAGAATAAAGAGAAAAAAAAAAAAAAGGAAGCGAAGGTGGTGATAAAAATGCGGGCTGGTCTGGGGCTGCCCCAGGGCCTGCCCTCCGGGGCCCTTGTCCGGCCGCCCCTGGGGGCAGGGGCTCACCCCCCGCCTGGCGCCCTGCCGTGCCGTCCCCGGGGGGCTGCCCCCCCCCCAGCACCCTGATCCCCCCGTCGGCCGTTGTTGGGGCCCGGGAAGGAGTCACCGGATCCTGAAGCCGTCCTAGAATTTCCTCCTCCGGTGGCTCCTCAGTCCAGTCCTGTCTGCTCCGGTGGCCCCGGTGTCGACAGCGAGTTCTTATGGGGCTTCACGCGGGCGGCAGTCGGGTTTTCTCCATCAGGCTCATCAGTGATGGCGCGTGCGCGTGTGCGAGCGTGTGTGTGTGTGTGTGTGTGTGTGTGTGAGCTCCGCAACTGAATACGTTTTATTTGGTTATGATCTCTGCTCTCCGTGGTGGGCACCCCGTTTCCGTTTTCTTTTTAAGATTTTATGTATTTATTCCTGAGAGACCCGGAGAGAGGCCGAGACACAGGCCGAGGGAGAAGCAGGCTCCGCACGGGGAGCCCGACGTGGGCCTCGATCCCGGGACCCCGGGGTCACTCCCTGGGCCCAAGGCAGCCGCTCCCCCGCGGAGCCCCTGGGCGTCCCACATGGGAAGGCAGACTGTGACTGTCCCCTCCTTTCTTCCTTTTGATCCCCGATGTGCTGGCTTCGGGGCACCTCATTTTCCTGGGACTCCCTGCAATCGAGAAACGACCCAGTCGGGTTGGGATCCCGAGGTGTCATCGGCGGGCCCTTGACATCGCAGCAGGAGCCCCTTCGGTGGGGACGTGAGCGAACTTCACGGCGAGCGCTTCGGGGCTCCGGCCACGTCGGGGGACCCTGCGTCTGCCGACCCTGGTGCCAGGATGTAATCCTTGGCCTGGAGGGTAATCTGTGTTAGAACCTTCCAGAATAGACCCCGCACAAGGTCCTGGCCGCTGTCGCGGCTCTCCCACGGGTGGAATTCTCCCGAGACGAGAGGACAGGGCGCCGGCCGACCCTCGTGGGAAGCCCTCCCGGGAGGCGCTGGCCACGCGGGGTCTGGCCTGCACGCGGCGAAGCTGCCTCCTGCGAGCTGCCTGGTGTCTGAGCAGACGGACGATCTGTAACGACTTCCTTCTCCTGCAAACGAGCCTTCCAAGTTTCCAACTTGACTGTTTTATTTATGCTCTTGACCTGTGAAAACAAGCAGGCTGTTTAAAAAGCAAAAAGTACTTGCCATGATTAGAGTACTTAGAGTCGAAATAAATTGCAGAATGAAGAGGACATTCCTCGTCGCTCCAGGAGAAAATGTCGCGGAGGTTTTGCTTCTCGAGGAGACTCTGGGGGTGGGTGCACGGGGGGGGGGGGGTGCACCCATCTCAGCGGCCCCGGGGGGCCCCAAGGAAGGATTCCAGTGATTTCCCCTCTTCCTGCTTTTAGGTGGCAGGAAGATCCTGGGGAACGTTTAAAACGCGTTTGCGAGCGGTTCTAAGTAGTTTGCATATAATTATGGTCCTGATGGGAAAACACTTTGGAAAAACAACTAGTGAAACAATGCGAGTCCTGCTCAGGTTACACGGCATATGCTAAACACCGAGGAAACACACGCAGTCTTTAGCGAACAAGGTAGGGAATGCTCCAGGGAGCCAATTTAGAGTGTGACTTAAGGCGAGCGTGGCTTTTCGCGTCTCTTTCTTCCGGCAAGAGGACTGCGTCGCCGTGGGTCCCCGGGTTTCTCCCGAAGCCGCCGCGCCCGCCGGGGTGACCCCGGGCACAGGCCTGCGCACCGGGTGGGCGTCGGGGGTGCGCGGAGCATCGTGGCCCAGCGAGGGGCTCCGAGGGTGCGGGGCTCGGCCCCCGGGGGGAGCTTAGCCGTGTCGCCGAGGAGGGCAAGCACCCAAGCACCCAAGCACCCAAGCCCCAGCAGGGAGGCCGAGAGTCCTGGCTTGGCCGTTAGAGGAAGTCACGAGGAGTGAACGGCAGATCGTAGGCGATCCACGTGGGAGACAAGGCGACTCCTGGGTATAGAACCATTCGGGGGGCGGGCGGGGGGGCTGCGGAGGAGGCGGGAGGTCGGGTGCAGGGATGGCCCGTAGGAATAACTCGAGGGCCCTGGAGGGGCAGACGTTCGGGTCTGGGCGCCAGGAAGCGAGTCGGCGCTCAGGTAACAGGAACATCTGGTCCTTTGCCCCGAGCACCTGCTCACGCTGCCCCCTGGGCCGCCCGCCGGTCTCCCGGTGCAGGTGGAGGAGCCGCGCCCGTGTGCGTCGGGCTCCGCGCGGCTCCCAGGCCGGTCCCGGGGCCCACCTGGTCCGCTGCCTCCCGGCCGCCGGCAGTTGGGTGGCCCTTCGGCGCGCGTTCCCGGCTTTCCCTGGGTGTCCGTTTGTGATCCCCCCCACGGTGGGCTGGACCCACTCACCACATCAGACCTGCACAGCGAAGTGATTTGAGGATGGTTTCAAGGGATCCATCTCAACGGGAGAGCCCGTGCAAGCCGCCGGAGAGGGACACACGCTCACGCGCACACCCTCGCTGGCGCCTCCGAGGCCTGCACGTTGGGGTTGGTGACACCCACGCGTGGAAACACAAGGCCGCTCTGCGCAGACGCCGGTCTCCAGGCAGGTGCTCCGGGCGAGCCCTTTTCGCCTCCCAACCCCAGAAACATACATTTAAGTTCCGCCGACTTGAGTAATTATAATGAAATTGCCTATAGCCTGCGCCGGAGAATATTCAGGATGTCTGTCATCCTTCTATTACCTCAGGTAAATAACTGATTGACCTTTTTGGGGCTCTGATACTTTACTAATCAGAACCTGAAATCTGTATAACAACACTTCATTTACTTGATAGACAAAAGAACAATTGCACTTGAAGTAATGTGATTTCTAAATAGACACTGCCTGTCAAAAATAAATGCATTAGAAGTAAAATGTAGCTCAAGGAGACAATTAGCAAACAGAGGTGACACGGTAAACAGGTGCACCCATTATTCCCAAAGCTTGTGGCAATATATTCGCGTCTTTTGGAGTGATGGAAGATCATGTGACGGTTTGGTGAATTATCTCTCGGTATCATCTGACTGATGCAGCCGCCGCTGTTGCAGAACATTTAAAAATGCATCTCACAAATTACATGGTAGCTGGGAAAAAAAAAATGCAGGTTTTTTTTTTTTTTTTTTTTTTTAAGAACAATGCTTTTCTAAAGCAATGCGCTAGCATACGTAATTTTTCATTTGAAAGGATGGAGACCATTTCATTATGCTGGGTATACAGTCGGTTAAGGTTGTGCAAATTCATTACAGTGTTTGTTAATGTATAAAACATTTTCCATTCTGGTTTTAGTGACATTGGATTTTTTTTTTTTTTATAATGTGCTGTTTCTGAAACATCTGCCATCCTTGTTACCTGTGGGCAGAGGACGGAGAACGTACTCTTTCTAAGAATGTTTATAGAATCTTTACCAAAATGGAAAATCTTGGAAGATGAGAGGGGAAAAGGACTTTTTTTCCTCGCCGCCCGCCCCCCTTCTTTTTCTGTCAGTTGTTGGGTTTGAGTTTTCTGGAATAGAAACTTTACAAACGGGGGGAGAGGTGGGGGGACCTGCCATTGGCTGCTGAACAGGCCAGGCTTGGAAAAGACCAGGCTTTCTCGGGGCCGCTCTGTCCCCCGTGTTTGCACGCCCTGCAGTGGGTTCTGGGCTCAGAGTGCGTGTTCTTGAAGACTTCCCCGATTATTTTTCATCTTTCATCTTTGCTCTTTTTTTCTTTTTTTTTTTTTGCTTGAGGGCCCCATGGCGTTGGCATTTACTATTTCTTCTTGTTACCATAAGGATCCCAGGAAGACAGTGTGAAATATTTTTACTTGGCCTCCAGATCGGTCCACCTTTGACTCTTCTTGGCCTTGTCCAGAATAGCTGGAGAGCCAAACTTACTAGGGATTCAGAGGTGGCCATTGAGGAGGACCGCCGTGTTGGGATGGCACCTTGTGTCCCGGGAGAGAACTGAAGACAACACCACAACCCCTGGTCACCATCCCAACTCCACCCACCATCCCTCCCCACCCTGCAGGGGAGGCGGTTCATGTCCTCCTTGCACCTCTGTCTGGTGCCTCATCAGTCCTTCCCAGGGCGTCGGGTTTCCATGTGGGAGACGCAAGGATGGGGCCATGCAGGGATGTCCCACTGGAGATGGGGATGTCCCACTGGGGATGGGGATGTCCCACCAGGGATGGGGACGTCCTCCGGGGAGATCCTTTGCCAGGCTGTGTGTGGGGCAGCTACACCCTGAGCAGCGAGTGCAGGCCTGGCCGCCCTGGGCTCTGCTCTGGAGCCACGGGCCGGGTCACCTCGGGAAAGGAACCGACGAGAGTGACAGCGGAACCGTCGTGCACACGAGTCAGGCCGGGGCTGAGCGAGCGCTCCAGACGTGCGGCCTGCACTGTGCCCCAAGCGTGATTCATGAAGAGCAGCCCAGGAGGTGCTCTGGGAGGCGTTGGGGCATCGAGTCGCCAGCGAGGTGGTGGCCAGGACGCTCCGGAGGAGCCCTGGCCTCTGAGCGCCGGGGAGATGGCCCGCTCTGCAGGGCGGAAGCCTTCCGCTGGGCTTCTTCAAAGCTGCTCCTTCCCGCTTCCCTTCATTCTCTTGACACCAATACAGTTGTTCAGAGTAGCTTTGGGGGTCCAGAAAAATCGAGTGGGAAGTACAGCTCCCATCCCGCCCGCCTCCGTGTCCCCCCATTATTCACATCTACGTCAGGCTAATGCGATTGTTCTAATTGATGGGCCTACATTCATACGTGATCGTGAACCAAAGTCCGTCGTTTACATGGAAAGACCACTCTGCTGCTGGTGTGCGTTGTACGGGCCTGGGCAAGGGAGAGGTGACGGGCACCTGCCACTGTCGTTGCACACCGGATAGTTTCACTGTCCTACGATCCCCCGTGCTCCATCATCTACTCATCCCTCCTCCCCTTGCCTCTTGGCAACCACAGGTGGTTTTTTTTTTTTTTTTTTTTAACTATCTCCTTTGTTTTGCCTTTTTTTCTAGAATGTCAGAGTTGGAATCACACGGGATGTCTTCTCTTAGGATTGGCTTCTTTCACTTAGTTGTACGTATTTATGGCTCCGTCATGTCATTTCGTGGCTCGATAGCTCACCTCTCTCTGTCGTTGAGCGCTGTTCCATTGTCTGGAGCTGGAGGTGCCACGGTTTATCCGTTCTGTGATTGAGAGACATCTCGGGTGCTTCCGTGTTTTGGCAATCTCCAGTAGAGCTGCTATGCACAGCTGTGTGCGGGTTTTTGTGCGGAGGCAGGTTTTCACCTCCTCTGGGTACCTACCGAGGAGCAGGGGTGTTGGACTGGACGGGAAGGGTGTGTTTGGTTGTGTGCGAAACGGCCAAACTGTCTTCCGAAGTGGCTGTGCCACTCTGCGTCCCCACCAGCCGTGGATGAGAGATCCTGTTGTTCCGGGTCTTTGCCAGCATTTGGTGTCTGTGTTTTGGGTTTCAGTCATTTTAATAGGTGTGTAGCGGTATCTCGTTATCGCTTGCATTCGCATTCCCTGAATGCCACACGATGCCGAGCGTCTCCTCATGTGCTTATTTGCCATCTGTAGATCTCCTTTGGTGAAACATCTAGACTTCCTGCCCCTTTTTAATTGGCCTGTTTGTTTCTTGTTGTTGAGTTTGAAGAGTTCTTTGTATATTTTGGACACCGGTCCTTTATCAGATAGGTATTTAGCTAAGATTTTTTTTGTTCCCTCCCAACATGTGCCTTTTTTTTCCCCTCTTCATGCTTTTCCTTTGTAATACATGCGTAATACTTAGCCAGCTGTTGGCAAATTGAACACCAATAAGAAATAAATTTATTAAAAAACAAATAAAAATAAAGGAAACTCCATAAACAGTAAAAACAAAGACAAACAAACAACAACAACAAAAAACAACCAACTTAGCCAGCGCGGCCAACGGCCTCTATTCTCATATGGCCGAGTAGCATCTACTTACACTTGAGACCTGGGGTTTTAGGACATGTGAAGTCAGAGACACACCTGCAGTGTGTCCTCAGCTGTGTTTATGAACTTACACATGTATGCGCACGCACGCAGACATGCAGGAAAGAATAGGAAGAAATGTGCCAAAATATCAAAGCAATCACACCAGCTGATAGAACTATGGGTTGTCGTTATTTTCCTCTTTGTGGTTTCTCGTATGTTCCAGATTTTCTAGAAGTGAGCCTAGTATTACTTGAATAATCAATTTTTGTACGGGTAAAAGTAAATGAGCTGAAAAAAGCAACACCTGTAAGAGGAACTCCCAGAGTGGCTCAGTTAAAACTTGTGCAACTTTCACTTTGACTGCAGAGAATATCTCTGGAACCCACATGTCCAGAGTGATAGTGGTGACAATGCATTTCCTCTAACTGTCTGCTTCAGAAGACCAGGGGCTTTATTTTATTTTATTTTATTTTATTTTATTTTATTTTATTTTATTTTATTTTATTATTTATGAGAGACACAGAGAGAGAGGCAGAGACTCAGGCAGAGGGAGAAGCAGGCTCCTTGCAGGGAGCCCGATGCAGGACTCGATCCCAGGACCCCAGGATCATGCCCTGAGCCGAAGGCAGATGCTCAACCACTGAGCCCCCCGGGGCGTCCCAACAGGGGGCTTTCTTATGGCCAGATTTGGTGGTCAAAACAGCCTGATGTTTCGCTGAGCCCTCACTGGGCAGCATACAACGTAAACAGAGGGCAAACTACGCTTGCATACACTTTTAGACTTCTAGTAGCCACATTACGAGTGGCTAAGGGGGAACAGGTGAAGTTGATTTCAAGACTATATTTTTAGTGTATCCAGAATATCATGGTTTCAACAGGTAGAAAGTATCAAGAATGAAGCATTTTAGGCTCTTCCGAATGTGATGTGTGTCTTGGGCCCAGGGCTCATGTCAGTCGGGCCGGGGGTAGGTGCTCAGTAGCCACACGGGGCCGGTGGCCGTCAGATGGCCGGTGCGCTTGCTGTCACGTCCCGGCAGCGCCGGCCAAGCAGAGCACCTGAGCGGCCACGTTCCTGCGGTAAGTGTAGATGAAAGAGAGAACAGGCGCTTTGCGCTTTCCGGTTATTTCCCATTTCTTCTTCAAGATAAGCTACTCCATAGACACCTTGTGATTTGTTGATGATACGCAGTCTCTTCCATGGAGGGATAAATATTTTTAATTCGTGCGCTGATAGGATTTATTCCAGAGCATTTGCAGTTTGGGGGATTCTTTTTTTCTTTTCTTCTTTACCGTATCTATCCCCCGTCTGGGGGCCAGGGTGGTCCAGTTTGCCAGCCCCGTGGAGTGTTGCTCGGGCTGATGCGGGACCTGCCTTCTCCGGGGCGGGGTGAGAGCCGGGGCCGGGTTGGGCAAAGACATGGGGTGTGTGTGGGGGGGCGGTCAGAGAACAGCCTCGGGGCAGAGCTGGGTGCCCCTCCTGGGCGTGAGCCGCGTGGGAGCCGTGCGCACGTGGCCTGTGCTTCTTACCCTACGAGCTCGGCCTACAGGCTGGGTCAGAATTCCCCATCTTTTCTCCTTCTCAGGGCTGGTTTGACGATGAATTAATTGTAGGTTGGGGGACTTGCAAGCGAAATTCAAAGCCAACAAACTTCAAAAGGACGGAGTTGGGGGGGATGTGGTGGGTGGGGGGGGACCGGGGCTGACTGGGGCCCTGGTGGCTGCGGGGTGGGTGGCACGGGCTCTCCACGCGTCTTCAGAGGGGACGCCGAGTGTCTCAGGTTGTCCCTTGGAGGCTCCGTGGCAAAACTTTGGGAATCGGGGTGACAGGCGGCGGCCTCCAGAACAGCTCGCTCTCCCCTTCGCCAGCAATGCGCGAGCCCAGTGGAACGCGGAGTTAAACTTGGAATTTCTTGGCAAGGGTTAATAATCAATGTAGATCTCCTAACAAAGGAGATGCAGCCTTATTATACTGGGAAAGTTTTTTTTCTTAACTGTCAGTGAAGCAGTACTAATTATTACTCCAGTGTAAATGAGGTCATTTCCTATTAAGAGAACAAAATGCTTAGCCTCGCCTTGCCAATTCATACCAACTATTTTTCACACATACTCAGCTTTTTAGTTTTTTTTTTTTTTTAAATTTTGATAAAATCCATTCATTTGTATTAGAAAAGTGTAAACCATCGCAATAATAGTTGCCCGTGATTACCCAGATGAGCTTTTGTAATGTGTGGGTTGTTTGAATACCATGTGTTAGCTATGGAACAATTAGGCAGCTGAATGGATCTTTAAAACAATCAGATACTTTTATCTCACTGAAAAAATACATTCCTTGGATGTGTACTGTTAAACCGTAAATTCCGGGCAACGTTGAACTCACGGCACGAGAAGAACTTTCGGGTATGTGTCGATGGAGGACAAAAAGACATCCAAATATCTTGTCTTCGTGTTTTCATTTTTTTTTATGCAAGCAAAAAGATTTAAGGAATATTGTAGCAAACAAAGGGTAATTGTTTTAGCCCAGATGTTCCTTTTGCACAACAAGCAGGTTACAATGTTCCCACAGAGCTGATGAGCCCAATCAGGGAAATGATTAAAAATTGATTTTGTCCCTGTAATTACAGTATGTAAACTACTTAGCTTGGATTGCAAAGGAAGTGATTTTCTAATTACGTATATACTCTGGTGTCTAATGATTGGTTTTTTGAAGTAATGAAGAGAGAGCACTAACGACTCCTTGGTGTTCTGTTGTTTAAGAAAGACCATCTTTAGAGTAAGCAGCAACAGACAAAGAGTTTAAATTGAATTTTCAACACTGTTAATGTGCACATGGATTTGTTTATTAAAGAGACAGGGAAGTAATTTGATTGGCTCTGAGCATCTTGGCTTTTTTTTTTTTTTTTTTTTTCCGTGCTAAAGCATGTAAAAATACATGCACCGGGGCGCAGGCTGACGGGAAGAAGGCTCCCGCTCCTTTCATCATCCCAGCGCCCCGGCTGCCACGGCGGGCCTCAGGTTCCTGCGCGCGTCTGATGTCTGTGTATCCTGAAAGCATTTAGATCGAACAGGTATCAGGTGGCTCCCGCATCAAAGTTACCTTTGTTTTAAAACGAAAGAAGAGGCTTCCCTCGGAAGCACGTCTGGGCAGCCCGCGCTCCGCGATGGAGCGTTCGAGACATCCCACGGTGCCGAGGGCCCGCGCCCGGCCGCCCGGCCCACGCGCTCACCCCGCGCGGACCCCACGGGCTCCCGGAGCAGGCGTGGGGCCCGAGCGGCGGACAGGCTGGGGCCCCGGGGCTCCTTCTTCGGTCGGGACACTCGGGGGCTGATGACTTGTGGCTCCCGGGCACCTGTTCTGGCGGAAGTCGGAGGGCGGGGACCGATCCTCCGCGGGCGGCCGTGGCCTCCGAGGTGACCCCGGGGCGGAGGCCAGTGGAGCCGCAGGCACCTGCCTCCGGGAAAGCCCGTTCCTTACTCGCAGTTACTAAGGGGCGGGGGCGCAGCAGGTGGGGGGCTGCGCGGGGGCACCGGGCCGGCTCGGAGGCAGGTCTCGGCCGGTTCGGATGCCCTCTGCAGGCCCTGGGCGTAGGGGCTGGGTCTAGTGTCCCGTGTCAGAGCCTGGGTCTCGAGGGCAGGGGACAGTGGCCCCGGGTCGGGGGCTGGCAGAGGACGCGGCGGCTGGGGCGGGGGCAGGGCATCGGGGGCTCCCAGAGGAGCCGTTAGCTCTCCTTGGGGACCGGCGGGTCCTGCACGGGGTGGTCCCCGGGAGGCCAGGGGGGCCCGGAGGCCAGAGCATCAGGAGCCCACGGAAGCGACAGCGGCGCCCGTGGCCAGGGCCCTGGCCTTGACGAGCACGGCGACCCCGCATCCCCCTCACTCCTGGCGCCCACTCGGCGCTCTCACCGGCTGTGCGTGGTGGGCACCCCGAATCCGCGTGCTTCCCGCCATCGGCCGGCTCCCGCCCCACGCCGAGGCCGCACCGCCTCTCACCTGGACAACTGGGCGGCCTCCGCCAGTCCCCCTGGGACTCCCCTCTCAGCCCTTCCGGTGTCCTCCCCGTAGCAGCCAGCCTGGCCCCCGTACAGTGTGAATCACATCAGGGGGTTCCCCTGCCCAAAACCTGCCCGTGGCTCAGAATGAAATCCCAGTGTCCTCCCGCCTGGCCAGGTATGCCCGTCCCCTCCCACCCCTGCTCGCCAGCGCGCCCTGGGCACTCGGAACATCTTGCTGCCCCTTGGATGCACCGTCTCCTTCCTACCCCGGGGCCTTTGCACTCACTGTTTGTACCACTTACAGAGTTTTCCCCCAGATTGTCACAGTGCTCGCTCTTACTTTAGTCAGGATTTTTTTTTTTTACTCTGACGTCACCAGTTAGAGAGGGTCTGTGTTACCTTATCGAAAACTGTCTCCGTCCACGTCCATCCTTTTCCTTGGCTTTATTTTCTTCTTACAGTGTGTTATCCACTGACATTATATTTTGCCTTTATTTATCTTTCCTTTGAAGCTGCTCACTAAACATAGGTCCCACCCGGACAGGGACACGGCTTATCGCCGGGTCCCCAGAGCCCAGCCGAGGGCCTGGCACACTGGATGCACTTGGCAGGTCGTGCCCGAATGACACCAGTTCCCTGGGCCTCTTCCCAGGGCAGCAGCTCTGGCCGGGACCCCTGTCCTGGGGTCACGTGCAGGGGCGATGGCTCTGCCCCTTGGGGACACCTTCGACCCTGAGAGTTCACGGAGAAGGAGAGCGAGAATCAGGGCACATCGAGTCCATGTAGGGGAGCCATAGGGTTGTGGCAGGGTCCCTGCCCCTGGGGCCCACGGGTTCCTGAGCGCGGGGCTGGGAGGGGGACTGGGACCCGGGATGGGGTGCAGGCCGCACAGAAGGCCGAGCTCCTCCTCCGGCCTCCCTCCGGGACAGCAGGGCTCCCAGGCGGGCCAGGTCCCCCGAGGGCAGGGCGTTATCTGCAGGTGCTCGGCCTGCGGGGACGCGGAGGGAGGCCAGCTGGTCCCCGTGCCCGGAATCCTTTCCCGACGCTTCCCTGGCAGGAGAGGCCTGGATGTGGCTCCCATCTGCCCCAGGCTGCACAGGCGCCCCAGGCCCCTCAACTCCCCGGGCGCGTGGGGGGAGCAGCGTGGGGCCCTCGGAGCGGAGCCCCTGCCAGGGAGGGGCCTTAGCCAGCTCCCTTCTCTGCATCCTCTCTGCTGCCCCTGCCTCCCATTCCCGCCCGCCCCTTCCCGCCGCCTCCTCCTCCTTCCTTTCCTTCCTTCCATCACCCCCGTCCCTCCCTTGGACTACTGGCCCCTCTCCCCCTTCCTTCCTTCCTTCCTTGTTTCCTTTCTTCCTTCCTTTCATCTTTTCTCCCTCCCTTCCTTCCATCCTTCCTTCTTCCTTCCATCCTTCCTTCTTCCTTCCATTTTTCCTTTCTTCCGTCTTTCCTTCCTTCTTTCCATCCATCTTTCTCTTCCTTTTTTTTTTTAAACATTTTTTTAAAAATTTTTATTTATTTATGATAGTCACAGAGAGAGAGAGGCAGAGACACAGGCAGAGGGAGAAGCAGGCTCCATGCACCGAGAGCCCGATGTGGGATTCGATCCCGGGTCTCCAGGATCGCGCCCTGGGCCAAAGGCAGGCGCCAAACCACTGCGCCACCCAGGGATCCCCCTTCCTTTTATCCTTCCTTCTTTCCATCTTTCCTTCTATCCTTCCATCCTCCCTTCCGACTTTCCTTCCATCTTCCCTTCCTTCCCCCCTTCATCCATCTTCCCTCCTTCTGTCCCCATCCTTCCACCTCTACTCCCTCCCCCTCCCTCCCCCACCCAGCAGTTCCTGACTCGCCCTCCACCAGAGCTTAGGGGCGGGGAGGTGAGTGGGGTACGGGCAGTTCCCATGAGTGGGCAGGTGACACAGGGACGGCCCCAGTGAGCGGTAGCTTGTTACTGGGACGGCCTTCCAGTCGCGTGGTGGCCAGAGGGAGACGGGCGTGCAGTGACCACGGGAGGGCAACGGGTTGGCCCTGAGGAAGGCTCTTGGCGTCTAACTTGGGGCTCCTTGCCGGGGCCCTGGAGGTGGCGGGGCCACGTCTCTGCTCCTGTCTTGACCTGCTGGGCACCATCCTCTCCAGCGCCCGTGGGCTCCCAGCTGGGCTTCTGGCCAGTGAAAGTGTCCCTGCTCAGAGCCCCCCGTCTCCCCTGGGGGAGCTCAGGAGGATAGGTGTGCCCCCCCGCCACCTCCCCCCAAGGGACTCCCCCCAAGGGACTGGGCAGAGCTGCTTTGCCCACTGGGTTGCAGGGATGGGGCTGCCGCCCACTGCGCCAGGCCCCCCCCACCGTCTTCCTGGCCTCCCCTCTCCTCTCTAAAGCCCTTTCCCTCGGAGGAGCCCCTCCCAGTGCCCCCGCCCCGGCTGTCCTCCATGTCCCCTCTCCTCCTGCTTGAAGCTGCGTCCCCTGTGCTTCTTCCTAGAACCTGCTGGCCTGTGTGGCAGGGCCTCGGACCTTCCCGCTCGCCTCCATCTGTCTCCTCGGAGGGCCCTGCCGCACCGTCACGCCCCCGCAGGTGCCTCGGCCTCTGACCTTCCACCCTTATCCCAGGTGCCCCGGCCTCTGACTCACTGTGCCCCCAGGCCCCCCTGCAGGTACCCCAACCTCTGACCCTCCACCCGCCCCTGCAAGTGCCCTGGCCTCTGACCCACCGTGCCCCCAGACACCCTTGCAGGTGCCTCGACCTCTGACCCCCTCGCAGGTGCCCCAACCTCTGCCCCTCCACCCGCCGCCGCAGGTGCTCCGGCCTCTGAGTGCCTCTAGGCCCCCTCCCGGGCCTGCCCGCTCTTCACGCACCTGAAGTGTGTGACACGGAGCAGACCTGCCCCCGGGCTGCCGGGGCCTGGCACACAGTCCCTGTGAGTCACTGAAGGAGTGGGTCTGAGCTCATTTTCAGGTGCCAGCGGCAGAGGGTGAGGTCGCGGGGCCTCACCTGTGTTTCACGGGAGAGCAGGGCTTATCAAGTTACAGTAGGTGGCATTTCAGGCCCTGGGACTTGTCTGTGCGCTGATTTTTGGGGGGGTGGCCGCGACCCGCCGTGCCTTTCGCTGCCTCTGTGCTTTGCCCGCCCCACCCTTCCTCACCCACCTGGCCTTTGGGCGCTGTCTCCTGGGTGGCCCCCTCCTCCGTCCCCCCAGCACGGGGTCCGTGTGGGAGGCGGGGGCAAGGGGAGGCCTCATGCCACGGGCCTGTTTCTGGTTATGTCACTCTGTTCTCGCTAATGCGAGTACCGCTTGCCCCGGGACAGCTGTTTCTTTCATTGAGTGAGACAGTCAGTGGGCTGGCTTTCTCCTCCTCCCACCGCAGTCGAGAGCATCTGACGTGCCCACCTGCGCCCAGCCTGCAGTGACTGTGAGGACACCAGACAGGCGCAGCCCTCTAGAAGGTTCAGGGGCACTAACTCGACTTCCTCTCCCGAGACCCCAGCTGGCCTCTGAACACGGGCTCTGCGGCTCAGCAGCAGGAAGCTTGTAGGGCCAACCGTGCCCCGGCGGGCCAGCCACCTGTGCATGAACCCCCTCACTGCTAGGGAGCCCGTAGGAGGGCCCAGCCCCAGGCCAGCCACGGACCTCACGCCGGGGCCTTGGTGGCTGGAAGGCCAGGGGTCCCATCACTGCCCCGACGGCAGATTGCTGGGGCCACTGAGGTTGGGATCGGTGGTGTCAGGCTGGCCGGCACATGGATGCGGGACTCCCCCCGGTGAAGTGTCCCCCTGTTCTCCCTGTGGCTGGAATCCACAGAACTTCCGCGTGACCAGCCCCTGGGGAACAGTCCCAGGATCGTGCAGGCCGTGAGGCTGCATAGAAGATCTGAGCCTGTCCCCCATCCCTAAACGTGAAGGGTCTTGTGAGCAAAGCACGTCGGTCTTCCCAGACCCATCCCAGACGGGATGCTGGGGTCTGCTCTGCACATCCCTGGGACGGACCCGAGGAAGCACAGCATCGAGCACGTGTTGTGACCTCTCTGGGTTTTGATGTTGAATGATACGGAAATAGCAAAATGCAGCAGATCATGTGATGAGGAGAAACGGAAGCGGGGTGGAGAGAGACCTTGCTTGTGGCGGATGCGGGAGGCCTACACCTTGGCCGTACGTCTCGAGACAGGCAGGCAGGGGTGTTTGCACCGAGCAGTGTCCCTGCACACGCCCCGCACTCAGTCAGCACACGCCCTTGGGGTGCCAGGAGTCACCCTGGAGTTGGACGGGGTGTTGCAAGCCGGTGATTCCGTGTCCAGGTTTCGAGGTCCTGGGCCGGGGCTGCCCCCACGGGCTCTCTGAGTGTACCTTCTGGTTTCCCATTCGTAGGCACGCCCTTGAGCCCCCCGAATTCTGCCTCTCTACACCAGAAGGTGCAGCTTCGGGCTCGGCGAAAGGTGGCTCAGCAAGAGGGAGCTTTTGCTTTCCCTGTAAGGCCCCTCCCGTGAATGGGGTTCCCAGCTGCACTGGGCTGGCCCCGAGGGGCGGCCTGGAGATCTCGGGCGGGGGCCTTGGCTTGATGATCCCAGGCCACAGCTCGGGAGCCCCTGTGGGCAGGCCCCCCGGCTTCCCTGCAGGCCCCCGCCTCCTGCGCTGCTGGAGGAGCTCGTCTACATGGGGCTTACTCCACTAATGGGACTGGAGAACAGAAAACGCCTAACTGGCCCCTGCGCTCCGGGTCTTGGTTCGAGAGGGAAGACTTGAGGCCACACAACACCCCCAAGCCTGGGGCAGTTGCAGGTTCCTGGGTCGGACTCCCTGAATGTCCCCCAGCCCCCAGCCACCGAACTGCTGTGGTCCCTTGAGATTTGGGTGGAACTGTGGTCTAGTGAAGGGGGCTCCTTAAACCAGGGTGGGGGAAAGAACCCCTGAGAACTTCCTCAGTTCCTGAACCTTCAGAATTCTAGAGAGAGGGAGAGAGAGAGGGAGAGAGGGAGAGAGGGAGAGAGGGCCCGCCCGCCTGTCTATGCTTATTTCTTCTGTCCCATCCGGACAAGAAGCTGTTCGATGCCCCGCCCCCGTCTCTTTTTGCAGGTGGCAATTTCCCATTAAAAGGGGCTGAGCAAATTGGGTTTATTGCAGCAAAGGTCACATAGTTCCCAGTTTTAAATTGCTCCATGGATCGAGGCAGTGGGGCTATTAAATATTGTTAAGACTCCTGACTAGCCTGGCACATTGTCACCTTGGATGCATGCTGTGTACCTGTCTTGCTGACGTCGATGTGTCCGGCATGGAGACTTGCTAACAGGTCCTGTTTTTGCAGTTCCCGCACACCACGGCCCTCAGAATACCCTTCAGCCAGGAGGGAGCTCCGTTGCTCTAAGACTTGCCTGGTAAGGAACGTCGTCTCGTAGTTCGTGGAAGTGGTGTCTGTCTGTGAGTCTGTGGGTTCTGGAGGCTGCCCTCGTCCTGGGGCTGCAGACCCCCCACCCCGGGCCGGGTAGGAGCTCGCCCAGAGGCTCCCTTCTCCTCCCTGCACCGAGTCGGGTTGTGGAGAGGCTTCTGGACTCAACGTTCTCTGGGATCGAGTGTGGGTCCCGGGGCTTCCAGGGGAGATGACTGTATGATGACACGCTCCAAAAGTCTCAGAGTGGGGTCACAGCTGGGGTCGCCGCTCTGCAAGCTTGACTTCTTTCTCTCTGTGTGACATCCTTAAGGGTCACTGTCCGCCGGTGGGGCTGCTGCCCAAAGCCAGGCGGCCCCATCCGAGCACCACCTGCGGCCCGTGTCCCCATCACCCACCGTGCGGGTCGGCGGCCCGGGCCCAGGCTCGGAGGAAACTTGTCCCAGAGCAGCTTCGCGTCTGTCATCCCAGAGTCAACATCGCAGACTCCGTCACGGAGTGCTTTCCTGGCATCGAAGCTGAGAAAAACCCACCGCGCCAACGAAGGGGCAGGGTTTGCATTTGATGCCTGCAGCCGCCTCATCAGAGCTCCCCGAGATACCGCCGTAAACCCACCCTCAGATCTCATTAGCCGAGCCCACCTCCCTCTGACCATGGGCCTCAGAGGTCACTACACAACCGGGGAAATTGATAGCGGAATTATGCGCTCAGAAATTAATTTTACGTTGCTCTGAATATATATTTTTTTATTGTGACTTTATCTTGTTGAAAAAAGTGCTTACTTCTGATTTTGTGGATATTACTGACCATGGATTACTTTTATTTTGGTTTTTACACAACAGTTATATTAGAAATTTGCTGTTTTATTCTTACCTTCTTAGTAAAAATCCTTTTATCACACAATGGGTAATTTATATCCATTACCAGGCCTTTCAATCCTTTTCAGTGGGGCTGTCAGCGCCGTTGGCACAGTAATGATTAATGTGATCTAATAATAGCGTGCCATTATATTACCTTAGTAAAACATGTACCAACATCCTATTCGGATCTACCAAATTCATAGCTTCCTATAATATTTTTGTTGAAAGACAGGATTACTATTTTTCAAAGCTGATTTTTTCCCCCTTTAACATATTTAATGAAATTCACAATTCTCTGCCTTAGTAATCCGGGCATGTGATTGGGTTCGGTGGGTGAATTTGACATCTGTAGGTAGCGTTGCGATTTGTCAGGGAGAGAGGTTGGACAGCCTCAGAGACCCGCCACCAGCAGATCCTGGGTTGTTTTGCTTTGAAAGAAAAAAAAAAAAACCTGCTGGGTTTCCAGTCTCTTCTGACACGTAATAAGGAAGGTGTGTTTTAGATCAAAAGGCAAAAGAGTAAGTAATTTGGCTCTGAGAGTCCTTTCTTCCTCTCGTGTTTTATCCCCTGTTCGATCACCTGCCTGGGTCTGCAGGTGAGCCAGTGGCAGCCGCTTCACGCGCCCCTTCTGGGGGTTGCCTCTACCCTCCATCTCTGGCTCAGCCTCCCTGCATCGAGGCTGGGCGACTCTGCTGTGGGGCTGTCCTGTGCACTGCTGGGAGTTTAGCAGCATCCCTGGCCTTCCACCACCAGATGCCAGGTGTATACCCAATGCCCCCCAACTGTGACGACCAAAAATGTCTCTCAAAACTACCAGCTGTGCCCTGGGAGGAGGGGGGCCACAACCATCCCTGCCTGAGAACCACTGGTCTCATGTGACAGCAACACAACACAAGAAGATTGGTTTTGTGTGTGTGTTGGGGGTGGCGGTGGGGCGGGGGGAGTCCAGTTGGAGTTGCTGAGCTTGGTGGTGCTTCTTTGGGACACGTCTGGCTTTGAGAGGGAAGAGGTGGGGATGGGGGCTGCACACTGCATCCTTTTCCTGGCTGAAACCCAAGACGTCTTCCTCCTCTCTCCTCCCTCCTCCTCCTCCGTCACAGAGCCTGGCCCCAACAAGGGTCTGAATTTTAGCTTCTTCCACTTAAATCCCATTATAATCACGACTGTGATTGATAACATTCCACCTTTTCAGAGGGCTTTCAGAATCTGTGTCAACCGAGGATGACATTATTGTAGCGCAGGCGAGATGTGTTCAAACAATTACACCCTCAAATCGAAGTGGGAAGGTTTGTCCTTCTATTCTGATGCCTTCGTGACGTGGCTTTGGCCAGCGCCTAGGCCCCCTCAGCCCCCGAAACCTTCAGCAGGAAAATACATGGGAAGGAGTAGGTTTTGCCCTTGATGCCACTCAGCTCCGAAACAGTTTGACTATTTGGGCTTCTTAGGGCTCGTGGGTAGAGGAGGAAGGAGAGGTTGTTGAGCAGAGGAGAGGGAGACAGAGAGGGAGACGGAGAGAGGGAGACGGAGAGAAAGATCCTTGCTTTTGATTCAGAACAAAAATTACTGCTGCAACATTGGCTCGAAATATGCAATCAACTGAAATCAGGAAAAGTATTTTGAATACAAAATTTATATTGAAATACTTGAATCTTGATACGTGTGCACCCATATACATGTATATATTTAAATCAAGGAAGAGAAGGCAAAAAATAAAGCTTTTGTCATAAAAATACTGCCTGTAGTATTTGCCCTCAAATGATTCCTGCCACATTGGAATACATCTTGGTACCGTTAGCATTTCCATAGAAGATACTCTTGTTTGTTTTTACAACTGATCCTTGATGATGACAACAAATGAAGAAATGGCTCTGACTTACCTTTGTTTTGGGAGGATTTCAAATACATTGTGATGCTTGGTGCAGGAAGCATTTTGGGGGCCCACCCCTTCTTCACTGGTTTCTGATCTGTCTCTCCCACGGCAGCATAAACCCAGTAGAAGTAGGGCCTTGTGTGTGTTCTTCAGTGTTGCTTTCCATACTCCCAAAATAGTGTCTGATGCATAGTAGGTTCTCAATGAAACTGGTGACTGGAAGGATGGATGAATAGGTGGGTGGATGGATGGATGGGTGGGTGGATGTAAGGATGGATGGATGGGTGGATGGATGCATTGATGGATGGATGTAAGGATGGATGGATGGATGGATGGATGGATGGGTGGATGGATGGGTGGATGGATGGGTGGATGGATGGATGGATGGATGGATGGATGGATGTAAGGATGGATGGATGGATGGATGGATGGATGGATGGATGTAAGGATGGATGGATGGATAGATGGATAGATGGGTGGATGGATGGATATAATAATGGATCGATGGATGGGTGGGTGGATGTATAAATGGGTGGATGGGTGAGTGGATGGATGGATGCATATGTGGGTGAGTAGATGGTTGGATAGGTAGATGGGTGGGTGGATGGGTGATGGATGAATGGGTGGGTGGATGTATGTATGTATGTGAGGATGATGTATGGGTGGATGGATGGATGGATGGAAGGATGGATGGATGGACATAAGGATGGATGGATGGATGGATGGATGGATGGGTGGATGGATGGGTGGATGGATGGATGTAAGGGTGGATGGATGGATGTAAGGATGGATGTAAGAATGGATGGATGGATGAGTGGGTGGATGCATAGATGGGTGGATGGGTGAGTGGATGGATGGATGCATATGTGGGTGAGTAGATGGTTGGATAGGTAGATGGGTGGGTGGATGCATAGATGGGTGGGTGGATGGATGATGGATGTATGTATGTATGTGAGGATGATGGATGGGTGGATGGATGGATGGGTGGGTAGATGGGTGGATGGGTGGATGGATGGATGGATGGATGCAAGGATGGATGGATGGGTGGATGGATGGATGGATGGATAGATGGATGGATGGATGGATGGGTGGATGGATGTAAGGATGCATAGATGGGTGGGTGGGTGGGTGGATGGATGGATGGATGTAAGGATGGATGGATGGATGGATAGATGTAAGGATGGATGGATGGATGGATGGATGGATGAGTGGGTGGATGCATAGATAGGTGGATGGGTGAGTGGATGGATGGATGCATAGGTGGGTGAGTAGATGGTTGGATAGGTAGATGGGTGGGTGGATGACTAGGTGGGTGGATGGATGGATGGATGAGTGGATGGATGGATGAATGGGTGGGTGAATGGTGGGTGGATAAATAGGTGGCTTGATGGATGGATCTATAGGTGGGTGGATTGTTGGGTAAGTGGATAGGCAGATGGATGGGGTTCTATCTCAAACCTGAATCTGATCTTAGAATAGCAGGCCTAGCAGTCCAAAAGAAATCCTACTTTTTTTTTCATCTTTTCACCCCTTACCCTCTTAAACATTTTTTTTTTTTACATTTAAATGGTCATTTATACAAAGACATTCTCATTAGCTCTTCTTTTCAATCCAGTTTGTAAAATAGAAAAATAGGTTTAGGACCGTGCCGGGCAATCTCTGTAAGCCGAAACCACACGAGTGCCTTGTTGCATAAACATCTTTAGACATCCATGAGGGCACATACACAGAGGACTGAGCCTGAACACCTGGAGGCGGAGCGGGGGAAGGTGACCTCTTTCAACGTGGTGCATGGACAAGGAGTTTATGAGGCTCAGAAGACCTCCTGTCCAGATGACTAGTTGCCTGTCTCCTGGGTGACACTCTAATTTATATTGTATTTCATGTTCTTCTAGAGGCTCTCGTGTGTCCTCTGAAGATTTTCCATGCCCGATCTCCGTGAGCCCGGGCGGTGCTTGGCCCTGTGGGGTCAGCCATGGTGAGGAGACAGGCTGAGGCCCTGGTGGTGGGGCGCCCGAGGCCAGGCACGGCAGACACGGTCTATCGGAAAGCTTATTCCCAGCCGTGAGGGTCAAGAGTCACCACATGCTTGACTTATAAATTATGGCACAGTGAACATGATGGCTGTGCTAGTGTAAAGGCCACACAACGAGAAGAGATGAAAGACCCAGAGACCTGGCACCTTGTAGCAGAGGTACGGGCTCTGGAACCTCGGCTCCCCTGGGTCAGAACCCTGGCTCCCCCACTCACGAGCTGCGCGACCATGTGTCGGGGACTCCAAGTCCCGGGCCTCGGTTTTGTCATCTGTAGATTGGGAATGACAACAGTGACAACCTAGTCGATCACACAACCGAGCTGTGCAACGTGCTTGAGACCGTGCCCGGCTCCAAGCAGCATTTGATACACGTGCGTTGCTGCAGTCTGTTTACGTTTTCCCTGCTTAGCCCAACTCTCCCTCACTCTCTCCATTTATTTGAGATTAAGCAAAGTATAGGCCATTTTTAGATAATGAGCCTTCCCCCGCCGGACTCCAGCGAGGAGCCCGCTGGTGCTGCCAGGCGTGCGGTCTGGCCGGCCCCTGGGGCCCGTGGTGGTTCGCCAGTTCACAGGGCGTCAGGAAGGTGCTGAGTTTCCAAAGCCAGCTTCCCCTTTGTGAGGGAGCATTGTTGACACGCCACTGGGGTTTGGGATTTACTTGGTGTCGGGGAGCGCATTCCTGGGACGGATGCCACGCGGTCGTGGTGGGTGGGAACAGCCAGCTCCCGAAAGGGGGAGGGTGCGGGAGCCTCGTGGCTTTTGTCTCCCACCCCTTGTGAGCGGGCCTGCTTGGCTTCGTGGCCCCAAGTTTGTATTTTCGGCGTCCGCTGAAATTCAACGTTTTGCTTTTGGTTTATTATGTATGCGAGGATCTCGCTGATAAATACGTGTGTAATTGTACCGTCGTAACCGCTGCTAGTCAGCGACAACATATAATTAAACTCACCCTTGTAGTCGTTGAACTTTTCCGGCCCTGACAAGATCACTGACCATGCCGAGGAGGGTGTGTCTCCGGGTGCGAGCCACGCGCGTGCCCATGTGGCCTGCCCAGCCCGGCCCGCGGGGCGCCCCGGTGCGTGGTGGGGCACGACGGCGGGGTGCGGGATGGAAGGGTTGGGGTGTAGAGCCTGGGGTGCCTCTGTTCTTGTTGTCTACGCCCCGATGATGGCTGGGCCCAGAGCTGGGGGTGCTTGGTAGACTTGAATGGATAGTCTTGGGAAGCCCTCTTTTCACATAGGACCTTGGTACCCTTCTCCTCATTTTCCTTTTTTGGGGTGATGCTCACTGCATCGCTTTTATGCCCTACGCCAGGGGTTGGCAACCTACGGCCTGCGGGTCAGACCCAACATCCTATTTTTTTTTTTTAAACATTTTTAAAGACTTCTAAGAATCGTGATGAAATACACACAACGTTTACCATCTCCTTCTATTAGGAATTTGACGTTTTTCAAGTGTCCGGTTCAGCGGCACGAAGTACACTCACGCTGTTGTGCAACCATCCCCACCATCCATCCATCCCCAGAACGTTCTCGTCGTCCCAAACAAGTTCTGTACCCGCTACGCGGCAAGTCCCCATGACTTTCTCCCTCCGGCGCCTGGAAACTCCCCTTCTACCTTCTGTCTCTTAAACTTCTGCGTCTCTAACTTTGACTATTCCGGGTACCTCTGTAGGTACAGTCACACAGCACTTGTGCTTTGGGGACGGACTTGCTTTGCTTTTGGCGTAATATCCTCAAGGTTCACCCGCAACGTGGCACCCGGCAGGACTTCCTTTCATTTTACTGAATCATACTCCGCTCTGCGTGTGTGCACGTGCGTGTGCGCGTGTGCGTACACATACCGCGTGTCGTTGATCCATTCATCAGTGGACACTTGGGTTGCCCCCACGTCTTGGCGATTGTGAATAGCGCTGCTATAAACATGGGCGTACAAATATATCTTCAAGACCCTGCTTTCGATTCTTTTGGCTATGGACCCAAAAGTGGGATTTCTGGATCATATGGTAGTTCTATTTTTAATCTTTTTTTTAGGCATCTCCATAGCTGCTGTGCCATTTTATATTTTCAGCCTCCGTGCGCGAGGGATGCAGCTTCTCCACGGCCTTCCCAACACTTGCTTCCCGAATTTTTGATGGTAACCCTCCTACTGGGTGTGAGGTGGCGTGTTATTATGGTTCCGCCTATTTTTGTAGAGCTTATGAGCTAAGAATGGCTTTTACATTTCTAAATGGTTGGGGGAAAAAAAATAAACCATGATAAACAATGTCCCGTGACACGTGAAAAGTATACGAGATTCCGGTGTCGGTGTTCATACAGAAGATTTTCTAGGGATCCAGGCATTCCCACGCGTTGGTGGATCTCCCGTGGCCGCTTCCACGCCGTAATGACGAGAGCCGGGCGGTCGGGGCGGAGGCTGTGCGCCCTGCGGACCCCACGGTATTTCTCACCCGGCCCTTCACCCGACACGGGGGCCCACCGTGCCCCGTGCTGAGCACTTGCTAGCCCCCCTCTTGTTTAAATGCCCGTAGCAACCCACTCTGCAGACAGGAGCTGGGGCTCAGCAAACAGCTGACTTGCACCAGCGCCGCCCCCGCACGTGGCCGTCAACCAGGATACGCGTGCCTGGCCCTACGTCGCACGCCCGTCGCCATCCCCGTGAACACGACCCCGGGGAGGATGCTCTGCTGCATGGAGAACACTCACTAGGGTTTTAAGTGAGCCTGAGGTCAGGTCCTGGTTGGGATAAACAAAACCCAAACATACTTCTATTAAAATGTGATGTCGTCCTTGGGAGAAGTGGCAAATTTAGGGAGAAAATTTACCAGGCGGGGCGTGCTCTACCCCGTTATTTCTTAGATTTGAATTATAAGACCTCTGCCCTGGGCTGCAGGGCGGGACGAGCTTTCAACTCCGCTGAAGCGGGAGATGGTTTCGGGATGCCTGGGCGTCTACACGCACAGCATTTCCTCGGGATTAGAAGGAGATCGATAAGTTCTTCTTGCATTAAAAAAAAGTGAATTATTTTCCTAACCCAGAGGAGAGAAAGCCAGGGTGTAACAGGGGAAAGTGTTGATTGATTCTTTCCCCTCCTTTCTTTTGCTCGCACGCTGTGTGGCGTGAATCCTGGATAGATATCTGTGGCTGGCCCCGGATCTTTTCCCTCGAACGTGAAGACCTGCGGCCCCGTTGCCCACGGGCGGTCTCGACGCCCCCTTTACTTCTGGCTCAGACGCTGAGCCGTCGCCACGGGGGGTCCACATACCTGCCTCCTCCCTCCTCGCTCCCCTCTCCGTCTGCCAGGACGCGCGGACCTGGTACCAGGAGCCTCCTTGCATCTCTCCACGCGGAGGACATGCATCTCCATGCATCATGGACGTAGCCCATCGATCCAAGGTTTGGGGATGTTGCGGGGAGGGTGCGGCTCCCGGCTCCAGGGAAGGGGTGGCCTCGGGTCTGTCGCGAGCCCAGCAGCGCGGCTCCCCTGCTCTGTTTGGGAATGTGAGACATTTCCTCCCCGTCACTACTGTATTTCGACGGGAGGCTTCGTGCCGTCGCAGCGCTTTCCGAGAACTCTTGGCTGTGGCGTAGGCCCAGTGGAGCTGGACCCCTCCCCGTGCAGCTTTCCGGCCCGATTCATCCTGCACGAAGGGAAGTACGATGACCTGAGCTGCGGGATGCAACGTGAGCGGCGTGTGATTAGCACGCTGCAAGACGGGCGGCAGTGGCTTTGGATTTTTGAGTTTCCTGTGTGAAGATGAGCAGCGGTGCCTTACGTACGCAAGGGGCCTGTGCCTCCCGGTGCTTCGGAAGCCTTCAAGCAATGGATTGTTCTGGAAGTGGCTTTGTGGCCGAGAGTCGGTGGGAGAGGACAGGGATGATGGGCTTTGGAAATGGGAATGTCTGGGACTTATTTTTTCTGTTTAAAAGAATAGGTTTGGATCTTGGCCTGGTCTCGGTCTCTGGCCGCCCGTCGCCCGGTGGGCCGTAGTGGGATGGTCCACAGACACATCGGACTTTGGGTGTCCTGCCTCTTCTGGCTCTGCCTGGCCCGTTCTCTCGGTCGCCCTTGGGCTCGCCCCAACCCCCAACACTGAGGAGCTTGCAGCCCGGAGGGAAGGGAACTAAGTTGGCAGAGACGGGGTTGCGTGCGTTTGCGGAGCCGTGGTGCCGGGCGGGGTGTCCGTGGTGAATTTTCCCCTTCCCCAAAGACATTTTCACGGTCTTCACGGAGTATTGCGAGGAGATGATCCAGTTTTCCTCATGTTCACGTGTGGGGGGTGTTTCGTGTCTAAAAACAGTCGATAACACAGGATGAGGCTCTTAACGAGTGCGCTGGCCTCAACGGTGTACTTTTTGTTCCTTAACAAAATGTAACTTAAGAAAATATTGACCGTAAAGACCTAAGTTGGGTGCATGCTGGAATCCCCCCCGAGTTTCCGTTTCTCCCCTCTAGGCCCCAATGTGTGTGTTGCTTTTTTTTTTTTTTAAAGATTTTATTAATCATGAGAGACACAGAGAGAGGCAGAGACCCAGGCAGAGGGAGAAGCAGGCTCCATGCAGGGAGCTCAACGCGGGACTCGATCCCGGGACCCTGGGGTCACGCCCTGAGCCCAAGGCAGATGCTCAACCGCGGAGCCCCCCAGGGTCCTGTGTGTGTTTCTAGACACGTCCCATCCGCGGTGTTATCACCGTCCCGTAACGAGATGGCGAGCGGCAAAAGTCTTCATGAGCGGCAGCCCCCTGGGAGTCTGCAAAATGCCCAGGGGAGGCGGTGCCACCGCAGACCCCACTGAGCACCTGCCTCCTCCTACGGGGCAGCTTCCCTGTCCCCCCGGGGCCCTCTCTGAGGCCTCAGACTGAAAGCTGGGAGAAGGTTCCAGGGGAAGGTTGGGGCAAGCACGCGTGGCTGGGGGCTGTGTGGGCCGAGGGAGGAGGGCCAGCCTGGGTGGGACGAGGCTCTTAGACCCCCCACCTGCTGCGGTCGCCAGGGTGGCCTGGGGAGTCCCGGGCCCCACCCAGCCTCAGGCTCCCCCCGTCGGGGTGCGGGTGAAGAGTTTCGACCACACGGTGTCGGCGGTTCTTTGGAGATCTTGACAGAACCACCTAGACCAGTAATGGACACGGCGCGGGGGTGGCAGTTACATGCGGATTCTGACCTGGTGCGGGGGACAGAGGTCCGCATACCTGACGGGCTCCGGGCCGCGCGGCACCTGGGGGCACACGTTCACCTGGAGGGCGGGGGACGACAGGAGCCCACAGCTTCTGGGAGAAGGTCCGAGAACTTGGATCTCTCGCAAGCTCGAGGCCATGTCAATGCTGCTTCTCCGCGGATGGAACTTTGCAAACCGCCGGCCTGGTGTCATCCAGGAAGCCCACAGTCACTACGTGGGCCGGGGCTCTGGGATCCACCGGCCACTCTGTCCGGGCCACTCCGTGCCTCTGCCCCACGAGCTTCCTTGTCGAGGTTCCATGTGAGAAGGATTCCTGGACAGAAAAGAACAAAAAAAAGTAAATCTGTAGATTTCTGAAGTCGAGGCAGGACTTGTGATGGTGGGATGGTGACCCAGGCAGGCTGCTCGGCCTCCCTGCCCTGAGTCCCGCCCCGTCCCGCAGCCAGGCCCTCCAGCGCGACTCCGGGCCTCGAGGGGCCTGCACCTGTAGGGGGGTCCGGCCGCAGCTCCCGTGAGGCCGAGGGCGGGCAGCCAGGGTGCCCGGGGACCGTCCCCCCAGCGCCAGCCGCCGTTCTCGTGTGCATGCGTGGGCTCAGTTAATTCTTGTGAGGATCCCGTGAAATAAGGACTGTCGTTATCTCGTGTTGTGCGCGTTCCAAGTGCTTGATGCCGCCTCCCGGATGGAGGCTGACTGGACCCCAGGGGCGGCCCTTTAGGCCGAAGGGGCGTGAGCTTCTCTGGGCCTGGGGGCGTTTGGGGAGGGGAGCAGAGCAGGGCCCCGTGTCCCAACAGCGCGGGGGACGGAGCACGGGGCCCTGCTGCCCCTCGGAAGAAGTCCCCAGGGCTGTCCTTCTCGGTCACGTCCCGGGTGGCTAAGGGACGCCGGCCTGTGAGCCCCTGGCTGTGCACGAGTGTCGCGGGGAGAGTCCGCGAGTCAGCCAGGGGCAGGGGTGCGGGTGGAAGGCTCCGGGTCCAGATCCTGCCGCGTGGCCGCCGCCTGTCCCCGTAGAGAGACCCGTGGGTCAGCCCCCCGCTCGCCATGCGCCCAGCACCCCGGGAGCCAGGCCAGCGTCCCGCACCCCAGCTCCTCGCCCAGACGTCCCGCCAGAGCTCGTTTTTGCTCCGGGGCAGGGCTGGGGCGGGGCCGGGGCGGGGAGGCACCGGGTGTTCCCTCGGCTTGGCCAGTGGGGCTGCAGGACCCTTTAGTGCTACTCCCGTGGTCACAGCCGCGCTGGGCACCCCCCCCGCCACCCGGCGTGAACCTCGGTCTTGGGCCTTCACCGAGGGGCTTCCAGGGAAGGTGCGCACGGGAAGTTCACCTGCAGCGTAACGGGATTTCCGCGGAAGTCACTTTCTTAACAGAGCGCGTTCGACCCCAAGCCACTTCCCTTCTGCACCTTGGAAGGTTTCATGCCCGAGCTTTAGCAGGTGGTCGAGTCGGGGTGGCTGACGCGTCCTGGGCCGGGGCCGCGCCCTGGGAGACAGGAGGGAAGCCTTCCCGGCAGAGGCGTGGAGCAGGGGTCCCCGGGGCCACGGAGCCCCACAGGGGGCCACGGAGCCCCACAGGGGGCCACGGGGCGCAGCTCAGATGTCCATGTTGGAGGGAGGCAGCTCAGGGAAGGAGGGGCCACGTGCTGAGTGAGGCTCCCCAAGTGGCTCCTGGGGCTCCGCGGACCCTCTGGTCTGTGCTTTGTGTGAATATGGACACATGCGCGGGGAGCTCAGGGCGCCCTGAGAGAGCGGCCCCCACGGCTGAGCGTTTCACACCCACGTCCCGCTCATCAGCAGCCCCCCCTTTAGATTCTGGGGAGCAGAGCCACATGGCCACGCTCTCTGAGTCAAGCCTGGCCCCTGCCTCCAGAGGGCGTCCCCGGGGGGTCCCACCCCACGCCACCCACTGTGCACAAGGATGGAGCTCGGGCTTTATCCTGCAGAGCACCGGGGGGCGGGTGCAGCGTGGGCCTGGGGCTTCGTGCGCCCTCCTTCGCGCCCCAGGGGAAGGTCTTACCCGTCCCCCCCCCCCCCAGTCTCTCAAACACGGATTCTCCCTCCGGCCTCTTGGTTGAGGGCTCCCCAGGGCTGGTAGCTCCAGGGTGGGGACCTTGATGACCACGGAAGGGGAAAGGCCGGCTTGCGGACTCCTTGCTTCCTCCGGTCTCAGCCCAGAGACGCTCTTCTGGAATCTAGGAGCCCCCGGGGCCAGGGGACACGCAGTAGTGGTGGTTTAGGAATTACCGGGAGGACCTGCTCCACCTGCAGGTGCCCAGGCCCAGACCTGGAGGTGCACTGGTCAGGAAAGGGACCTGGGAAGGGGGCATCTCTGTGTCTCACAAACCCCTTTGGCCATGCAGCGCCTGGAGATTATAGTAATGTCGGACCTGAATTTTAGCAGGTGGGCATCGCCCCAGCCTGGACCTTGGACGACGAGATGCCCCGGGAGCTTCTTTCTCTGGGTCAAACCTCTGGAGTTCCCGGATCTCAATTTTCTTACCAATAAAAAGAGAAATGAGGTCTATATGATTCCTCAGAGTCCTTCCAATTCAGAAGTTCTAGCACATTAAAAACAATCTGCATTTTCGGCCTGGCAAGTTACAGTTTCCCCTGGAAGGGGGCCCACGAAAGGGAGAGAGAGTGGGCGCTGCGGTGTGAGGCCGAGGTTACGAGGGCGGCCCCCGTGAGAGCGTCGCTCCTATTTATTGAAATTGCTGATTCTAATCGCCCTGGATGCTCCCTTGATAAAAAAAAAAAATTATAATCCTCTGTAAATTATGAATACCTTGAAACTCACAAATTCTATCACTTTTGTGATTGGCAACATTAAATGACAACAGCTCATTTAAATAAGCAACATCTGGACATTATTATTTTTAGGGATCTTTTTTTTTATTTTTCATCTGTTGATTTAGAAATCTGGGGCCTTTATGAATCTTGCATGAATATTCTTTTATATTCACATCTACCGCCGAGACACAAAGAAATAGCCCAAAAAATATCGTCCAGTGATTCTTTGATGCAGCGCATGTGTTTTTTAAACAACAAATCCATTGTGAACGAGAGAAGATATGGAAGAGCCTGCCTGGGAGTGTAGGTGGAAGGAGCGGCTTGATCTCCTAAGAGCCAGAAAAGCCCGACGATTCAAAGCCACACGAGGAAGAAGGTTTTGGTTTTATATGTAATAATAAAACATTTTAGAATAACAATATAATTTTGGACCGATGATATCAGAATATGGTATTCACAATTTCTCAGAATAATCCAATTTAGAACAATGTATTCTGAGCAGGTTTGGTAAAAATAGGTCTATCATCCCATGGTATAAGATAATGCATTAATTTTTATGAGTGACTTATGGAGATGTACGCGTCGGTTAAGAGTTAGGATAAACATAATATTCCTTAATTAATCCATTATGCCATGGTACACATGTGCCATTTTTATTACCTCAAAAATGAAAAATGTCAAAAAAGGAAATTGCTGCTTTTTTTTTATAACAAAAAAGCCTTTTTTGAAAAATCATAAAATGTCTAATCTAATTCACCATATAATACTAATGAGCTCAACAAGCCATCTCAATGCACAGTTTAGGATAAAAGGTCATCGGTTTCTGGCAGTCAAATTCCAGCACTTTTTCAGACGAGACAAAACCTTTCAGCACCAAATATCGGAAATGGCATTTGTGATGAGAAGCGTTATTAACGTCGGAGAGTTTTAGAAATTCGCATTACAAACCGCCCCCCCCCCCCGCCCACGGCCCCCGCACCCCGTGTTTGCTGAATCTCAAGGCGGCAGATGCCGGGAGCATCCACGCAGCTCAGGCCCGTCCGGCCGGCCCCCCGGGATGTGTGAACACGTCGCCCACCCCGGATCTGAGTGGCGTCGAGTCGGGATCACACGTGCACACACGCGCACACGCATGGAGGAGCTCGCCGGCCCCTCCTGCCCTGCGGTCCCTCCACTTGCTTCCTGGGCTCCGTGCCCTCCAGGCTGTGTCCGCGTCCTCTGGATGTGTCCCCGTCTCGGGCCTGCTGGGTCTTGTGTGTCCTCGCAGCCGGGGCCGCCAGGAGACACGTCCCGCGCCCCCCGCAGTGGCACTTGGTGGCGGCGATCGGCCTTGTTATGGAAAAGAATTGCCAGGCGGGTTGGGGGAATGGCCAACAGCGGACCGGAATCATGAAGCTGAAAGTAATATTACCGACTGGAGGTCATTTTTCCCAACTGAGGGGCAATAGTTTGCCACTATAAACTGCACATTGCAGTCAGTATATGTTTTATTAAACCATTTAAGGAACTTGGGAGCCATTTCATTTAAACTTGCTGCTTGATGGAGCTCGGGGCCGGGCCGGAGCAGCTCGGGAAGGCGGCCTGGAGGCCTCTGCAGGGGGGAGGCCCCGGCGCGGTGGGACGCGGTGGCGGGGGCGGGGATGGGGGCCCGGCCGGCAGGCCTTGAGCGTGTGCGTGTGTGTAGGTTCGGGTCCCAGCTCTGCACTAACCAGCTCGGTGACCTTGCTCGCATCGCCTGTCTCTGCGGCACACGCTCTGCTACTGCAGAACCAAGGCCTTGGTTCGACGCGAGGGGCAGGGTCCCCGTCAGCTCACGGATTCTCTGAGATGTGGGCCTGTCGGGGTCCCCCCCCCGCCGCCCATCACACGGGTGCCTGCCGTCATCCCTGCCCGAGCAGGCCCCCAGCCGTGGTGTTCTGATGGGCTCTGGGGACTGGGGCTCCCCTGGCCCAGCAGCGCTGTGCGGGGGCCCAGCGGACGGTGCGTGGGGGGCACCAGCGCCTGGTTCTCAGGTTGATCACCGCCTTTCCAGACATCAGTGCCTGACCTCTGCAGATGCTCTTGTGTCTGGGGACGTAGGAGCTGTGGTGGGCACATGCCGGGGTCAGAGCACAGGGCTCCAGGCCCACCCTGACTGTGGCCCGGTGACCCACTCGGAGCCTCAGTTATCCGGCCTGTGCAATGGGGCGACAGTGATGGTGCTGCTAACACCCACCCCCACCCCACCCCCAGCCTGAGAAGGCCCAGTGCTTGGGCCTCGTAAGCTCTAAAGTGTAACGGAAATGATGTCTTTTATCACCATTGATAACATTCTGGTCATGATTTAGCTCTAAACGCCTCCCTGAATCGCACGCCCGTGGATTCCGTGTCCACAGCTTGTGCCCAGTGACTACAGGAGCCGAGGAGCTGGCCCTGCTTTATCTTTAAAAGTAATTAACAGGATGGAATCCGGCATTTTGGCTTTCTCAGCCCTAACCGGTGGTCTTTAGTAGGTGGCCTTAATTCTACAAAGTTATATAACCAAATCTTTTGTCTAATTGGTAACTATATTTAGGAGGTAGAGAAATATGTGAGCTATTCGTTTCGATTAAATTTTTTATTATGCACTCTGCATTTGGATTGACAACTATTAATATTAAAGAGCTTGGCCAAATTGAAATTTGTATTGCTGGAGAGACTTAAATATAATGTATGATGCTGAAAAAAAAAAAAAAAAAGCCCGGGGAATAAGGGAATTACCAGGCTGGGTGCAGACAGGTCTCTGCCAGGTGCTGCGTGCGCCCGGCGAAACCAGCCCCAGCTCTGCCGGCTGCGGGGGGAGGCGTGTGGAGGGGTCGGGGCCGGGGCCACTTTCAAGGAGGGGGCTCAGTAAAGATGGAGAGCACCTGTGAGCACCGTGTACGGATCATTTTTTTCTGATGACTGTTTGTATAGAGTAGTTTCCCCGTCACTAACGAGAGGGTCTGGGGGGAAGGGAGAAACGGTGCCACGTGTCACCCGTGTGACGAGGGGGCTCGGCTTCTTCAGGAGCCCGGACACAGGTGTGTCGAGGTTCTGAAAGCCTGTGGGGAGGTTGACGGCTCTGTCTGTCGGCAGGTGGGAGGACTCAGGGCCACGGCCACGTGGGGAATGCTGGGGTGGGGGTGGGGGGTCTGGTTCTTTTTTTTAAAATATTTTATTTATTTATTCATGAGAGACAGAGAGAGAGAGAGGGGGAGAGACCCAGGCAGAGGGAGAAGCAGGCTCCATGCAGGGAGCCCGATGTGGGACTCGATCCTGGGTCTCCAGGATCACGCCCTGGGCTGAAGGTGGCCCTAAACTGCTGAGCCACCCGGGCTGCCCGGGGGGTCCGGTTCTAACTCTGCTGCAGACACGCCCTGGAGCTCGACCCTGGGTCATTCTGTCTGTGGGGCTCTGTCCCCCAGACAGGCCTGTGGCCTTCCGCAGCGCACGTGGCGATCTCACGCAGGATTGTGGACGATTGGCACCAGGGCCTGAGAGGCCTGCAGCGATGGGGACTCGGGTGGGGGGACCTGGGGTGCGTCTGTGTCCACGCAGCCCCTGAGCAACAGACCCAGCTCTAGAACTCCGTTTGGGACAGACTCTCAAGTGAGAACATCCTCTTTCGGAGCCTCCAGCTCCAGAGGGCCGAGGACGAGGCCGCAGCCCACGGGCCACGGGCTTCTGTTAGCTGGGGCTCGCATACTCCAGGCAGCTCCGCCTTCTGCGGGGGTCCCCTTGCTGTGCCCTAGGTCTGGGAGGTCACCCTGTTCCGTTCCCAATGTGCAGGCAAACGCCCCGGTGGCCCGGGCTGAAGAGCGTCCCCGTGCAGGGTCCCCGCACTGCCCCGTGAGATGCTGTGCCTGAGGCTGGGCTTCGCTTTGCACACGCTGTGCCCCCCAGGCCGTGGGGCTATGCCGCCCATGGCCGCTCGCCCCGTGTCCCCTGCCGCTGTGCACAGAGGGCACTCAGTGTGTCCAGATGCCCCGATACAGCTCAGCAGATCTGGCAAAGGAAGGACGGGTGATGACGTCACATTTGCTGCCGCGGTTAGGTTTATGCCATTTCCCCCGACCCCTCCCCGGATTATGAAAGAGACTCCTTTTCACCTGTGATGTTTGCAAAACCTTTCCAGACGTCGGGAGCTGGAATATGTAGGCAAACCTCGGTTAACAAGGACGTGCAAAGGACCGGCGGTTCTGGCTCATTGGATGATACGGACACTTGAGGTTTTTACCTGCCAACGTCTCGATTCCAGACGCTTCGGTTCTGTGTGATTTTTTTTTAACCTCCAGGAGGTCTAGGTGGAGAAATGCTTTCTGGAGCCTGACGGGTGTCCCACGCCTCTTGGAATGGGGGGAAGGGCCAGCCCCTTGTGTCCTCGCTGTCATCGCGCCTGCGTCGTCTCCCACAGGTGATCCCAAGCTCCTGGCGGAGGTCGGCGGGGGGCCTGTTCCACCCCTGCCCGTTACTCAGCGGCCCGTGCACGTGTGCTGCCCTGACAGGTCCCGTGTGGTGAAGACACGCGGCGGGGGCTGCAGGTGGGCGGGCTGGCAGCGTGGCCGGGTCTAGCGGCCTGCACGTCCCCCGCGGCTTCCCAAGGCAAGCGTCTGCCTCTGCCCGGGGCCAGGGCTGCGGCCCCCAGTGTGGGGGGGTCATGCCTCTGGGGGGGCACCCTCTGTCGGTGCTGGGTCGGGGCTGGTGCCGGGAGACCCCGGCCTCTGCCTGCCTGGGTGGGGACAACCTGGACTGGGTGGTGCCCGGGGTCTCGCGGCCGCGCAGTGGGCCTGGGGCCGGGGGGGGCCCTCCACCCAGTGCCCTCCTTAGCCGCTTCCCATTGGCTTCCTTCCTTCATTTCCCTCTTCCCCGCTGGCCCCGACCAGCGCTTCCTGGGATCACCTCCCGCACGGACGCTGCTCTTACAGCTGTATCTTAGGGCCTCTTCTTAGGAGACGCAGCCTGAGGCCCTGGGGTGGCCTGCATAACGGATGGATGCTCTCCAAGGCTGGGTGGCTAATGCCTTCTTCAGCTGCGTCTTCCAGAAAGCCCGGAAGGGAGGAAGTGGAGGTCATGAACCCATTCTCCGGGTGGGGAAGCAGAAGCCCAGGGAATGGGTCTGAGCTGGGACCAGATGTCGCTGCTCAGTGGGCCCTCGAGGCCTCCTGCGGCCCGTGCCCAGCTAAGGGGGAGGAGGAGTGGCTTCCCCGAGGCCGCTGGGGCTGACAGGTGAGCTGACCAGGTGAGGCCCCCAAGAGGTGCTTTGCTCCACTAGGTCTGGAGGGGAAGTGGCAGGTGACAGGGGGTGTGGCTGCCACTTAGAGCGGGTGACAGGCCTGGCCTTCTGTGGAGCAGCCAGCCTGGAGGCGGTTGGCCCAAGCCTTGGGTCTTCCTCCCCGGCGAGGGGAAGTGGTGGGCAGCAGACTGGCCCGGGTGCCCCTGGTGGGGCGGGACAGGGCGGGGAGGAGCCAGGCCTGGTTCTGACCTGCCTGCCAGCTGGCAGTGAAGCCTCCCTAGGCAGAGGGCTCCGTGGCCCCCGGGGGCTCCTGGCTGTCCCTCACCTCCAGCTGGGGAGACTGCTCGAGGCCGACAGACATCGCTGTCCCCAGCACATTCGCTCATTTGAAGCCCTGCACCTTTTCAAGTTAGAGCCCGAGAAAGTACCCGGAGAAGAGTGGGGAGGCCCGAGGCCTAGGAGGCAGCAGACCGGGGAACGGGTTTCCCATTGGTTCCAGGGCCCGAGGCTGCACTCCCTTCTTTCTGGGTCTCGGTTTTGCGAGATCGGGGTGGACGGTCCGAGCCCCCCGCTCCAGTCAGGGTGGCGGGGGAAACCCGAAAGGAGCTCGGGCCGGCGGGGGGCACACAGAGACTGCGTGGAGGAGACTTGGTGCCCCTGCTGGACCCCTAGAGGGCCCGGTCGGACCGCCCCAGCTGCCAATTAGGTGGATTTAGGGCTCTGCCAGTGGAGCTGAGCATTGACAGTGAGCATCTGGGCATCGGGGCTTGATGTGGGGGGAGCACCAGCTCCGGGTGCCCAGGGTCTGAGCTTCAAGCCCCTCAGATACGCCCTGTGCCTCAGCTCCCTCCACCACAGACACGCTGCTGGTGTTTTCTCGGCTCCTGCCGGCGCCCAGCTGGGGGCTGAGGGCTGCTCTGGAGCATCTGTGTTGGGTGAGGCCTGCCCCCGGACTTCTGACCACGTGGGGTCCGTTGGGTGACCTCAGGCCTGGGCCGGGAGTCAGGGAGCCCACCTCCGGTCACTCGGAGGACCCTTCCGGGCAGGGCTGGGTCCGTGGCCCTGTGCCCTGGGCCCTCCTTGACGCTGGCTGGGTGGCAGCCTGCAGTGGCCCCTGTGCGCGGGGAGGGGTCAATGCCCCTTGGTGCCCTCCCTTTGCTCGGTCTACCGCGGCGTGGGGGCCAGACGCAGAGTAGGTCCTCGTAACGTATATACCGATGTGATGTGGCCGCGGGTCGCATCAGCTTCTTTCTTTCCCTCCAAATTTTAACGTCAGATGCCTGTATGGTGCCGACTCCCACTGCCAAGTGCCTGCATCACTCACCCATTTATTCATTTGCTCATGGAATCTGTGGGGTGCGTAATCGTTGTGCCTTATTGGCAGTTTTAATTCTATATTCTTTTTTTTTTTTTTAATTTTTTCCCCCCCCGGAAAGGTCAGTCAGTGGCTCGCTAGCTGACCAGGCCAGCGTGTGCATTCCCCAGAGAGACATTTTGGTGCAGAAATGCTCGTTTGCATTGGTCAGACTTCGGCTTTGCCTTCCTGTCCTCTCCTGCCTTGAATCCGTGTCTTGGAACTCCTAGGACTCACTGGGGCGCCCTCCGTGTCTTTCTGCCGTCCTGGCTTCACCCGTCTTTAAGATCGCAAGGCCCACGGGTATCAAATTGGGTGTGGATGTCTTGGGCTCGCAGGGCTCTTACCTGTGATGTTTCCATAGAACAGATGGACACCCCGCAGGGGCCCGGCGTAGGGCGTGCGGCGTCTGAAACCCCTCTAGGTTGGGTTTTGGCTTTTGCCTCGAGGGGCACGAGACCCGTAGTGCATTTTCAACCCGTGATTTTGATTCGCAAGTCGGGGAAGGCGGTTATGAGCTTGTGTCAGGAAGAAGACGGAAGCGTCTGGAAAGCCTAGTTTCAGTAAAGTTACTTCTGAGCTGAAAATGTTCAAAGTGCAGAGATCTATAGTCTCGTGGGTTATTTTATGGTAACTTTCTCTATGCAGCTGTGTTTGCTGCAAAAACTCACATTTCTGTGTGGAACACTGAATGAAATATGAATGTGCTTTTTACAATTTAGTACTTTTAATAAAGGATTTGTGAGCAAAGAGCTTAAGTACAAGAGCCACAAAACATATAGATAAAAATATAGCCATAATCACACATCAACCCCCAGAAAATTCATTACGTAGAGAACATCAGTAATTGAGAGAAGTTGAGAGAACCGACAGGAAAATAATATATATGCCCGGAATTCTAAAGGCATGAATCCTTTTAGCTGGGATCAGGGCTTCTGAGTTCTCTGGGGTGGGTGTTTTATTACAGCGGATGCTTTACTTGGAAGGATGTAATTTATTATCATCGAATTCACATGGCAACATGAATTTGGATTTGGGTTTCTGGGAGAAGTTTACAATTAGTTCCCTCATATATATTTATGGCTTCGAAAAACACTTGATGTTAAAATAATTTAAATACTTTACCTTTTTTTTTTTGATCGATCGGTGAAGTATCACCATTCTATATTTTTAAGCCCCTCCTGCTTGCCCCCCAAACTAGCTGCTGCTGAGTGAGGTGTGGCTGTTGGGATTGGGTGGGCACTGTTCCCAGGGCCGGAGGACATGAAAAAAAAAAAAAAAGAAAGAAAGAAAGGAAGGAAGGAAGGAAGGAAGGAAGGAAGAAAGAAAGAAAGAAAGAAAGAAAGAAAGAGAAATAAAAGAAAAATCCAGCCCCCTCTGCTTGGATATCCAAAAAAAAAAAAAAGAAAAAAAGAAAAAAAAAAAGAAATTAAAGAAAAATCCAGCCCCTCTGCTCGGATATCAAAAAAAAAAAAAAAAAAAAAAAAAAAAAAACAGAAATAAAAGAAACATCCAGCCCCTCTGCTTGGACATGCAAAAAAAGAAAGAAAAAATAAATAAATAAAAGAAAAATCCAGCCCCCTCTGCTCGGACACGCAAAAAAAAAAAAAAAAAAGAAATAAAAGAAAAATCCAGCCCCTCTGCTTGGTCTGGTACATTGGTCTTCATTGAGGGATGCTTTTCCGTTTTTTTAGATTTCCGTTGTTTCCTCATTGGGAACGTTGTTCGGGGTGCTCAGAGCAGACCCCCAGAGAGGACTAGCGGGTTAGCCGCGAAGGCGCGTCTCCGAGACCTTACTCACCCACCCGGAGGCCCCGCTCCTCCCGCGCGTCTTTCCTTGGCTCCCTAACTTTTAGGAATTGTCAGCGCGCTCTTGATCCGTGTGGTTTTCGCTTTTTTTTCTATTAAAACACAGTAAGAACTTGATTACGTGTTTCAGTGTTTCTCAGCCTGACCCACGAGTAGGACCGGCGACAACGATGTAGTTATTGGCTCGTGTTTATTGCCAATGCAGTGGGGTTGCGGCGTCTGACATTTTCTTCTCACTGTGTTGAAGCTTTTAGCGAGTTGCTCTCCTTACCCAGAAAGCAGCACAACTTGGCCTCTCTTTGCAGATGGGTTACACATTCCTTTAACACTGGCATGCTCCCCTAACCTCCCTGGGTGGCTTTCGATGACTTAAACACAGTAATTGGCATGGAGGGCTGAAGCTTTATTTTATGATATTAAATCATTCTCTTCTGGAAACGGAAATCTGCAAAGCATACCGGTCATTATGTGAAGGCCTGTGCTCACTCGGGCCCCGGCTGACGGATGGCGACGTCCCGGAGAACTTAACGAAGCCCACCTCCAGGGGGGTGCCCTCTCTCACCTTGGAGGCGAGCGCAGGACGGAGGGCAGGACCTGGGTTCCACCTGCTGCCTTCCAGGGACAGAGGTGCTCGGTGCACAAAGGGTGACATTACCCTTGAAGTACTCAGAACGTGGACTGAGATGAACTTGACCGCCACGGCATTATTTTGGGGGGACTTGGCGATCTCTCCACGTAATCTTGTGAACGTTTTTTTTTTTTTTTTTTTTCATATGAACCGTGCCTTTCTTGACACAAAGAGGATTATCAGTCATAAGTTCCAAAGACTGAAATAGGGTGGGAGAAAGGTTTACAAAGAGAAGTGTTTTTTTTTAATTTTTTTAATTTTTTTTTTTAAGGACTTACAAAGCTGGCACTCAACTCCAGCTGGGGGGCAGGTCTTGCGTTGCGTGCCATCTTGGTTTTCTTGCTCCATTGGTGGGGGGTGGGGGAGGCTGGAACTTTCTAGGCCCCGAGTGCCCTCATCGGTTAAATGGGAACTGGTAACTGCAGCTGGTGGAGGGAATCGAGGCCTGCTGGGAAAGGCTGCAGTATGGTCAGAGGCTGCTGGGTTCTCAGGGTCTCTCTTCTCCAGACAGCTGGGCAACCGGAAGTTTCTAGAAGTGTCTCTATGATCTCAGCTGAGCTCAGACCTGGCTGATGGCCGTCCCTTGACTCTTGGCCGCCGGTCCCTTGTGCAGCTTCACCCCTATGCCACTCTCCCCCGATCGCTGCAGAGGGGCTGGCAGGGGGGCGGTGGGTGCGTCCTTGGCGGGGAGGCCACCTTCCGGAGGGTGGCACCTGAGGAGCCTCCGGGGCACTTCAGCCGCCCGGCGATCCCAGGCTACCTGCGGGTCTTCCCCGTCCCACGTCTCCTGGCTGACCCGCCGCACCCAGCGACACCTCGCGACAGCCCTGTCCCGAGACTCGCACGGAGGAGGGCATCAGTTCCCCACGCCGGCCTACGGATAAAGCGTCGAACAAGACGGGGTGAGGGGGTCCACGGGGACACAGAGGGAGTCAAACCCATCACAGGCACTCCACGGAAATGCAGGGACTCCGGAGGTGGCCCGCGTCACCAAGCCGCTCGCTCGGGCCGTCCCCGATTGCTCTCCGGGCTGTGTCCGTGGCACGGTTCCGCGGGAGACGCGGGCGGAAGGGGGAACACCGGGCTTCCGGCGGGCCGAGAGCCACCCGGTCAGCGAGGCCGCGTCGGGCGGGCGAGTGCGGACTGGCTTCCGTGCCTCAAAATGATTTTGTTAGTATGTAGGTCACATTACTGTACTGTCTGGTTATTGGACGTCGCCTTAGATAACTGTTTGTGGCGTATTAAATGGTTTTGCTGCCTCAGCACACTTTTTAACTGGTATTTTTCACACAGTTGTGCTGCTGAAAAGGCGCAGTGCTGCAGCAAAAATCAATTTATCTTTCCCTCTGCTACTTGTGTATTGTGAGTTCTTGTAGTGTTTTACCATTTGATTAATTGATATTCTTTGTGTTGGGTATCATTTGTAACGCTGCTGTCCGACTCCGGGGCCTTAAAAACTTTCATAAGAACACTACATTATTTATGGAAGACCTCCTCATGACAGAGTACAATGGCCAGAAACAGAAAGAAAAATTAGATCCGAATGCTTTGGGCTTATAAGTTTATTAAGGGTGTTTTCCTTCGCTTCTCTCCGCCCGCCTCAGCCTCCGCGCTGCAGGGCGGCCTCGACGGGCTTCGCCCCGGAAAGTTGGGCCTTGCAAACTTCTTCCCTTCCCGGACTCTTCCGGGGCGGCGGGTGCACGGGGCCGCGGGGAGGAGGCCAGGGGAGGCGGCCGGGTCGCGGAGGCCGCGCCGTCCAGGCCCGGGAGGCCTCTCGGGGCCTCGCCTCGCCCGACGCCGGCCGCGCCGGGATTGCAAACGGCGTGTTTGTATGCGCCTCACACGGCGCGGGCCCTTCCGGGGGTCACATTAATATCTATTTTTGGAGCGAAGAATGCGGCGGCCGAAGGTGCGCGGGGCCCCGCGTTACAAAGCCAGAACAATACCGTCGCCTCCCCGCGTCATTATAAAGTTTCTTTGACCCTGTGGTTTATTTTCAAACATTCGAGTTATTTGTTCTGGTGTATTCTTAAACAGGGGTTGTTTTTCCTCCCTTTCAGAAAATGAGCACAGATGGTGATGGATTTTTCAAGTGCTGACATCCCTGCTTGAGAAAATGTTCCCACCTTCTTTGTGCCGAACAAGTCAGGCAAACTAACATGATGATACGATCATCGGTCTCATGCAGACATGCAGAATTGATTGACAGGGGAAAATTTAACAGAAACCACACATTCTTTCAGTGCCTTCAATTTCTTAATGATGTTTATTTGTTGGATATTAGCGGCGGCAGGAATTTCATTTAAGGCGGAAAAGGGTTTGGGGGGGGCGGGGGGCGCCGGGGAGGGAAAGAAGTGGGAGCAAGGAGGGAAACTTGTTCCAGGCAAGCAGGCCGGAGAGGAAATTTACTGCTCTGGTTGAGTCTCCATCAAAACAATTTGTAGGCGCTCCTCGGAGCCCGCCGAGCCGGGCTGTCAGCGGCTAACTAGCCATTCTCAGACCATTGCTCCTGTTTGCGTGACTAAATACAGACAATTAGAGCCGAGCACTCTCATTCTCGGCGAACTCATTGTTAGCCAGGGTTCAAGTACTCGGATAATGGGCCGCGGGGAGCTGGGGTGGCGACGGGCAGTGGCCGAGGGCCGCTTGTAAGGCCCGCTCCTCGGCGTCGGGTCCAGGCCGCCGCAGGCCCCGCGTCGCCTCCCTCCTGCCTGCGCGGCGGCTGCAGAGACGGGCCCGGAGACCCCGGCTTGGGCGCCCCTGCCTGGTGACCAGATCTCGAGGGAGAGGCCGCTCCGCTCCCGGGGACCCCGCCAGTCGCCCGCCGGGCCTCCCGGGGCTCCCTGAGGCCGTGGCCGTGGGTGCGGTGCCCCCGCAGGGGCGGCCCGAGTGGCTCCGCGGCCTGGACACGGGCTCCCGAGAGGTGAGGCCCCTTGCACGGGAGACAGCGCGGGACGCGAGCGTGAGGGCGGCAGAGTGGGAGCAGGTTCCGGTGTCGGCCCTGGGCGACGGCTTCCCCCTCACCCTTTGGGGTCCACGCGCCCCGCGGGTGCTCCGCGCGCTCCGTGCACGGTCCTCCCTTAACTTACGCCCCTTCCCGTGTGTCAGCCTCGTCCACGCCCTCCCAGGAGGGGTTGCCCCCGACGCCGGTTTGCACCGGCCTCTCTCACCCGCCGCCCAGCTCCCCCTGCCCGAGCCCCGTCCCTCTCCACCCGGGACCCCGTGGCTTTGGGGGCCCCTAGTGCATTCCCTGGGACACGGGAAGCCCGGCGCGTCACCGTTACACGGGCGTTTTAAAAAGCGCGTCTCACCTCTCACCACCCGCGGCTGCCTGGCGCGCTGGACACCTGCGACACCTGCCACACCTGTGACCCCTGCCACACCTGCATGCGCTCTGCTGTGGCCATCCGGGGGCTGGACGGACAGGTGCCAGCCTGGGGCTGTGCTGGCCGTGGCGGGGGGCGGACGGCCGTGCCCACAGCGCCGTCGAGGGCGTGGGGTCTGAAGGGCTGGCTCCCGTCCGTCTGTCCTCTTGCCCCCACCCCTCCCTGCCCCAAACACAGAACCGTCTGTGCCCCCAGTTACAGCCTCCAGAGCCCCCAGAGAACCAGAGAAACAAGCTCCCCGAGCTTCTTGGGATCTTCTTCTTTTTTTTCTTTCTTACACCTGTAGAGTTTCTATAAGAACGCTGATTTTTTTTTTTTTGGTATGAAGCCAGTTTAAAATAATAATAAATATAAAATACTAACAGCAAATAATAAAATGTAAAAGAAAAATCTGTCTTTGAATGGCTCTCTCTTTTCCACCTGAGCGCAGCACCCAGCCCAGAGACCCTTCGTGGAGGGGCGCGGAGTGTCCCCGGTGCACCCCTGCGATGCTGTGCGGGTCCTGGACCCATGGACTGGGGTACACGGGCCCGAGAGCCAGGAGCCTGGGACCTACCGGTGATGCCCGTTGCCTCAGGGAGTCACCCTCCCTCCTGTCTCTGTGACATGGGTGGGGACATGGCGCCTGCCCTGACCCTTTGCAGGGCTGGGGCTTCTGTAGGTCCCCAGGGATGATGACAGCCACACTTCCAAGGCCTTTCTCCTCCTTATCAGAGGAAGACAGCAAGTAGGCCTGATAGCAGAGCGTGCCAGGTGTCATCTGTGGTTCTCAGATGTGGCTGAGTGAGGGGGACAGCGCCACGGCGGCACGGAGCCCTGGGGGCCCGTGGGGACCTCGTCCCAGAGGGGTGACCGTCTTTGCACCCCGTGGAGCTTGAGTACAAGCCGGGCTAGCCCAGATAGCAGGGTGGGCTGCTCCCGGTGCCTTTTGCGTATTGAGCTTTCTGGTCCACTCTCCCCTGGGGCCCCCTTGGAACTCGGGATGGGGACTGGCCTGCCCCCGCTCGGGGCTCCTGCCCTGTCCCCCCGCCCCTGGTTTCTGTCTCAGCCAGGGCGGGTGGAAACCCCAGCGGGGCCGCACATAGCCGTGTTTCCAGGAGCCGGGGAGAGGCCTAGCCCCTCCGCACCCTCTGTGGTGGCCCCTGGGCTCCCCTCCCCAGGACCCTTCCCCGTCACCCAAGCTGCAGCCTCCCTGAGTGATGGGAGTGAGGGCCTCCTGGCCTCAGCACCCAGGCAGCGGGTTCCAGCATCCCAGGGGGGCCTCGGCCACAGATGGCTTCATGGGGGTCCTTGGTTTGGCGGGACTGCTGGCCTTGGGTCCAGGTTTTTCACCAGCCTGAGTGCAGGTGGACCCCCTTCTAAGAAAAACCAGGAGGTAAACATTTGAGTCTCCCAAGGAAGCGTCTTCTCATGGGGCCAAAGAAAATGCTGGAGGCCTGAGCCTTGAGAAGGGAGCGCCCTGTCCCTGGCTCCCAGTCCTGCAGGCCTGAGGTGTGGGAAGGCCAGCAAAGGGCTGGTGTTGCCACGGCAATGACCTTGATGCTCTTTTGGAAATAACAGCCCCCATTATTTGTTTTGAACGCTCTCATTTTGGGGTGACTGCCTTGCTGGGGTCCCAGGCATATGTTTTCTTTGCCCTTGGGGTTCCCCACTGTTTTCTCAGGGCCTCCTGTTGCACGGACTTCAGAGTGCAGGGGTGGCGACCCTGGTCCCCCGTGGGAGGCCAGTCGACCGGGCTGAAGTGCACCGAGGGCTCCCGGCGGGTGGAGTCTGGGGCAGGCCTGGGCGGCTGCGGGCTGCATGACGTGGGGGCCGTGGGCATAGGCCCCGCTCTTCACAGGGCTCCCTGTTCCGGGGGCTCTCAGCCCTGTTGGGTGGTCCTGTTGCAGGCCGGCCTGAGCTGTGCCCTCAGGTGCCTCCTGCTGGACAGCCCAGGCCTCAGGGGATCCGCTCCCCAGAAGGCCACCCACCCCATGACCTTCCACCTTGTCTGCCTGCCCCCCGGGAAAGGGCCACACCATGTGCCCACAGAGGCCTGCAGGGTGTGGGCGCTGTGGGTGGTGCAGGTGCAGGGCAGGGAGAGACCTGCGGGTGGGGGGGCACAGGAGGTGGGAGAGGCCTATGGGTGCAGGGGGGCACAGGGGGTGGGGAGGGACCTGCGGGTGTGGGGGCCACAGGGGGCAGGGAGAGGCCTGTGGGTGCAGGGGGCACAGGGGGTGGGGAGGGACTTGCGGGTGTGGGGGCCACAGGGGGCGGGGAGAGGCCTGCAGGGGCGGGGGGCACAGGAGGCAGGAGAGGCCTGTGGGTGCAGGGGGCACAGGGGGTGGGGAGGGACCTGCGGGTGTGGGGGCCACAGGGGGCAGGGAGAGGCCTGTGGGTGCAGGGGGCACAGGGGGTGGGGAGGGACTTGCGGGTGTGGGGGCCACAGGGGGCGGGGAGAGGCCTGCAGGGGCGGGGGGCACAGGAGGCAGGAGAGGCCTGTGGGTGCAGGGGGCACAGGGGGTGGGGAGGGACCTGCGGGTGTGGGGGCCACAGGGGGCAGGGAGAGGCCTGTGGGTGCAGGGGGCACAGGGGGTGGGGAGGGACTTGCGGGTGTGGGGGCCACAGGGGGCGGGGAGAGGCCTGCAGGGGCGGGGGGCACAGGAGGCAGGAGAGGCCTGTGGGTGCAGGGGGCACAGGGGGTGGGGAGGGACCTGTGGGTGTGGGGGCCACAAGGGGCGGGGAGAGGCCTGTGGGTGCAGGGGGCACAGGGGGTGGGGAGGGACTTGCGGGTGTGGGGGCCACAGGGGGCGGGGAGAGGCCTGCAGGGGCGGGGGGCACAGGAGGCAGGAGAGGCCTGTGGGTGCAGGGGGCACAGGGGGTGGGGAGGGACCTGCGGGTGTGGGGGTCACAGGGGGCGGGGAGAGGCCTGCAGGGGCGGGGGGCTGCAGGGAGAGAGCTGCTGGCTCCGATGCGCCGAGGAGGCCGCACCCCATGCTTCTCAAGCCTGGAGATGGGGGAGGTGTCACTTAGGTGACAGCGGGGCGCCCTGGGTGCTTCTGAGAGGGGCCTGTGCGGGGGCCTGCTGGCCGCACCCCGCTCCTCCTTGCCCTGCGTGGGGCCGCCCCGGCCACCAGCTGCTGTGTTCGCCTGCACACGGCTCCCCGGTGCCCGCTGTGCCCGGCGCTGGCCGTGTCCTCGCCACGGCACCCCCAGGAGGCCTCTGCCCACCCAGGGCTCCCGGGGCCCTTCCCGTGTCCTCCGTGCCCTTCTGCTCCCTCGCCTATTTCTTCCTGTAATTCCCCCTCACGTGCTCTCACCACATTTCCGTGACCCCGTGTCCTTGTCGGGGGAGGCGAAGGCCGGCTCCGTTTTCCCTCCACGTCGTGCTTGTGCCGCGGTGAACCAGGTCAAGTATTTCTGTAGGATGGCCTTCTAGAACTCCTCTTTCTGGGTCCCTCGATGTGTATGTTAATTTTTAGGTAGACATCACCAAACTGCCCTTCAAAGCGTTATCGTATGTTCGTTATTTCCGTGTCTACCCAGATTACGTGCGTAGCGTTCATTTCCCAAAACCTCACCGATACTGAATATTACTGCTCTTTTATTTATTTTTATTTTTTTTATTTTTAAAGATTTTTATTTATTTATTCATGAGAGAGAGAGAAGCAGAGACACAGGCAGAGGGAGAAGCAGAGACACAGGCAGAGGGAGAAGCAGAGACACAGGCAGAGGGAGAAGCAGGCTCCATGCAGGGAGCCCGACGCGGGACTCGATCTCGGGTCTCCAGGATCACGCCCCGGCCGAAGGCGGCGCCAAACCGCCGAGCCACCCGGGCTGCCCTATCACTGCTCTTTTAAATGATTACGGATACGAAGGATACAAACTGGTATTTTTGAGTTGGATTTCCCTCATTAGAAGTGCCACTATCTTCTCATACGTGTAATGCC
This sequence comes from Canis lupus baileyi, assembly GCF_048164855.1. Lineage (NCBI taxonomy): Eukaryota > Metazoa > Chordata > Mammalia > Carnivora > Canidae > Canis > Canis lupus. The sequence continues at coordinate 121,817,194 of NC_132838.1, read as the reverse complement.
CGCTCCAGGGTTTTCTATAAATTACTTGTCAGTCGTTTTTTTCATTTTTCTTTTCTTTTTTTTCTTTGTGTGTGTAACTGAATTTTAAGAGTTCTTTACATATGCTGGGCATATATAACCCTTAGTTGCACGTATTTTAAATATTTTCTTGCGATGCTTTAGAGCAAGGGGAGGGGTCACAGAGACCAGGGCCACAGAAACCGGTATCATGTAGTAGTCTGGGCGTGAGACAGTGGGCTGCGGTCACCGTCTCACCTTGTGGGGCCGTGTGTCCCATTCCGTGGAGGCATCCTGGGCATGTGTTGAGGTAGTTTGGAAGGTTACAGAGACTAAATTATTTGCCTTTTGGGGCCTGTGCAGGCCTGTGCATCCTGTGCTGACTCCAGCCGTGGCCGTTCTTGGTCCAAGCGGGATGATGCCACCATCCTCACCTGCTCCGGCATCTAGGAGGCTTGGGAGCCTGGCTGTGGACCCAGGGGAACCTGAGGACGTAAAGCCAGGGACGCAGCTCAGGGAAGCCAGAGCATGGCACCGAGCAGAGCCTGGGCCGGGCCTAGGTGGGGTAGGTGGCTCTGGGCAAGGCCTCACTTGGCCCCCTCCAATCTGAGGGTCAGCCCCTGTTGTCTTTGAGGCGTGCAAAGCTCTGATACAGCCTGTAGTTCAAGAACTTAACTTGGAAAATATATATCAAAATACGATGGTTAAAAATGACCCCCTTCCCCAAAAGAACCCCGGCCACTCCATAGCGAAGGCAGCTCTAGCACAGTTAGAGTTCTGGTTCTCACTGGTTCACTCGGTCCTAACTCGGGGAGCCTAGCTCCCTCTTGTCCCACGGAGCAGGTGTCATTATTCTGGTTTCACACGCTGGGACACTGAGGAGTCCGGGCTTAGGGTCTTGCCTGAGATTTGCCAGCCAGCGCCTGTCCCAGCTGGGACTGGACCCCAGTCTCAAGGTCTCAGGCCACCCCACAGGTGTTCGGAGACCCTCTTGCAGGTGTCTCTGGGGGCACAGCAGACCTATGGCAGGTGACATTTCTCCTCGGGCCCAGGACCCAGGGTCCTGCACCTGTGCCCACACGTCCAGGTGGGGAGACAGCCCTGCCAAAAGCCCAGCAGCCCAGGGAGTAGGTGCCTCTTCCTCCGCCCTCATCCCCACTGGGGGTCTGTGCTCTGGGGGCTTCGGGCAGGTGTGTTTGAACAGTCTTCTCGCAGGCGGCTGGGGTGGGCCTGGGCCGCCTGCCTCGGCGTCTTGCCTGCTAGCGAGGTGCTGGCGACCCCCCGGGAGGGCGGGGTGAGCTCCCGTGACCTCTGACCGTCGTCGTCTTTGGAGGATTTACCTTGTAACCGAGCGTTGAGTCCACATTCAGAATTAAGAGCGGGAAGGTAACGTTCTAAGGCATTGCCTGAACTCCCAGACGCCCGCAACACCTTCTGCACTGAGGCAGCGATTTCTGTCCTTGCGGCTAAGGGCAGCCTATGGAAAACACTTGCGTGCAGATCGTCTCTTGATGGTATTTACTGACATAAATATTTGCTTCCTAGAGGCCGTGTTGTACCAGACGCCCGCGCGGAGGGCCGGGCAGCTGGGTGCTAAAGGGACGCAGGGTCCCCCGGGTGCGGAGCTGGTGTCCCGCCCTCGCCACCGTGACGCGCAGGGGCCTGGCCGCGTGTTGGCGGGTCCGGCCTGCCTTTTCCGAGGACGTCGTGGTTATTTCTCAAATGAGAAGCAGCATCTTTGCCAGCCTCCCGCAGGCCCCCCCGAGCTTGCCGGGGGCCCGTCCCCGCAGCCTGTGCGGTCGCCCGCGGGCTCCCCGCACACCCGGAGCTGTGCTGCGACAGCCTGGCGGGGGGCTCCCGAGGCACGAGGACGGGGTAACCCGCAGCCAGACCTCAGTGGCGGCTCCTTGGCCTGGCGCGATGTCCGACGAGAAGGAAGGAAGTGGGCAGACCGGACGTGGGCCTGACAAGAGCCAGCGAGACGAGCGAGACGAGCGCGCCGTGGCTGCGGCAGGCAGATGCTGTTGCAGGGGAATCGGAGTATTTTTAACCACGGGCTTATGTCAAGTAATTCTAAATATCGCAAAACTCCGCCAGAGCCAAGGGCTGTGGAGAGGTCTCGGAGTTTGAGAAAACAGGATTTGATGAGCTCGAGCCCTTGCGTTCACCTCTGTCTGTGTTTGTTGGCAGCAGCGTGGAGCCCTGGGGCTCACGGAGGTGGGGGGGGATACTGTGCGTGCACGCGTGTGCATACGGTGCACGCCGGTGTGTTTGCCCGTGTGCGTGCGTACACACCCCGCCTCTTAGGGCGATGGCCTGTAGCGCGTCCCCCGGGGAGGAATGGGCGGCCCGGGTCCCCTGTGCCCCGCTGTCCCGTTGTGGGCGCGCGGACTCCCCTTCTGAGGCCAGCTTTTGTCGCCCGGGGGGGCCTCCGCTGTCGCTGGGTCACGCCGGGTCCCAGGCAGCAGGCCCTCTCGCCTGGCGTCGCGTCCGATCACAGCCTCTGCGACCCGAGTGGCGTTGGTTTTAACAAGTAAACTGATGCTAACTGCCAGCTCCTTCGGCTGGATGGACGTGAATCAGCTTGAGCGAGCGAGTGGATGACATATCAAAGACTGTGTTGAGTGATCCTTTCCCTGTCTGAGAGCGTTTTCCAGATCGTAGACAGATACACTGGAGGCGCTTAAAATAGAAGTCGCGGCGTGGCCACGAGTGTATTCTGGGGAGTTTCGGGATCTACGTGCTGCAGGCAGGTGAGTATTTATAGGAGGTGCCTTGAAGCGGGGGACGCCGGCGGGGAGCCCTCTCCATCGGAGGGCTGATTGTGGCAGGAACACGCTGGCATGCTGCTCTGCCTTTATTTATTATTTGCCACCAATGTGACTATCTTTTAATTTTTTTTTAAACAAATAATTTAGTTGTAAAGCCTCAGACTGATTTTTTTTTTTTTTTTGGCGAAATAGTTCTAGTGAGCTAATTTATTTTTCAACTTTAAAACATCAGCATTTTATAGATCTGAATTTCACAATGTGAGGATGATTGCTACGTACAATTTGCAAAATTGTGATTAGCCAGCCCTTGCTTTGAGTTAGTTCTCCCTAATTCACAAAGGCTTCCAAGAATAGTCTGCACAAAATTCAGTTTGCAAATTGCAGGGCAGATTTTTAGAGGGCAGTTTAAAGAATGAAGTCCTAAGGGTTTTATCTATATTTATATCTCTTGTTAAACCAAACTCTTATGTAAATGTTACAATCTGTAAATAACTAGCAGGGCTGCCTTCTTAAAGGCAAGATTGCATCTCCATTTTTGAGATTTAGCAAAATTATTAAATGGCAGAGTTGACTAAGATGCAAGTATATTTGGAAGGCGCTAATAAACATTAATCAATATCGCCAGCTGTATTTGTGGGGCTATGCGAGGGGCTAAACGTACGGAGACCTCTCCGCTGGCGGGCGAAGGTCTCGCAGATTAAAATAAAATAAGGCGCTGCCCTGACTGATGTTTTGGGGGAGGAAAAAAAAGTGGAGATGGCTTTGTGTGTTCGTCCTTTTTATAGCCGCTAATGTTCCCGTAAACCCGCGTGACCGCGTGCGGCCCTCTTATTTTCCACCCTCCGCCGTGGGCCGGGGACGAGCTCGGGACGGGCCCTGCCCCTGCTCTGACATCCGTCCCTTCCCAGACGTGCCACCGACCTCGGGGACGCGGAGACCTGCGGGAGAAGCTGCTCCGGGGGGACGTGGGAGGGCGGAGGCGGCGCGGCCATCGAGGCCCGAAGGAGCTTCCGGCGTCGTCCTGGCCTGCGCGGCTCATTGTTCCGGATTCTAGAGAACTTCTAGAATTCTTTTTTTTTTTTTTTTTTCCTTCTATCGTGCCTAATCTCTGCTTTACACTGAACTGGCGGCTTCTCATGTTGAGATAGAAGGAGAGCGGACTCGTCCCAGGCCACCTTGATCGAAGCCTCTGGGCTCTCTCCGTGGGCAGCGTTCTGGTCCTAGAGGAGTCATGTCCTGCCCTGCTCCTCAGTAGATCTTACTTTCTCAGGCCATTCTGGTCTTCTCCAGGCCCTGGGTCCCCGGCAAGAGCACCCAGCATCCGGGTGGGGGGGAATCAGAGGCCAGAGCACCCAGCATCAGGGTTGGGGGAGGATCAGAGGTCAGAGCACCCAGCATCAGGGTGTGGGGGGGATCAGAGGTCAGAGCACCCAGCATCGGGGTGGGGGGGAGGATCAGAGGCCAGAGCACCCAGCATCGGGGTGGGGGGGATCAGAGGTCAGAGCACCCAGCATCGGGGTGGGGAGGAGGATCAGAGGCCAGAGCACCCAGCATCAAGGTGGGAGGATCAGAAGTCAGAGCACCCAGCATCAGGGTGTGGGGGGGATCAGAGGGCAGAGCACCCAGCATCAGGGTGGGGGGAGGATCAGAGGCCAGAGCACCCAGCATCAGGGTGGGGGGAGGATCAGAGGCCAGAGCACCCAGCATCAGGGTGAGGGGAGGATCAGAGGCCAGAGCACCCAGCATCAGGGTGAGGGGAGGATCAGAGGGCAGAGCACCCAGCATCAGGGTGGGGGGAGGATCAGAGGCCAGAGCACCCAGCATCAGGGTAGGGGGAGGATCAGAGGCCAGAGCACCCAGCATCAGGGTGTGGGGGTGATCAGAGGCAAGAGCACCCAGCATCAGGGTGGGGGGAGGATCAGAGGCCAGAGCACCCAGCATCAGGGTGGGGGGAGGATCAGAGGGCAGAGCACCCAGCATCAGGGTGGGGGGAGGATCAGAGGCCAGAGCACCCAGCATCAGGGTGTGGGGGTGATCAGAGGCAAGAGCACCCAGCATCAGGGTTGGGGGAGGATTAGAGGCCAGAGCACTCAGCATTGGGGTGAGGGGAGGATCAGAGGCCAGAGCACCCAGCATCGGGGTGGGGGGAAGGATCAGAGGCCAGAGCACCCAGCATCAGGGTGTGGGGGGGATCAGAGGCAAGAGCACCCAGCATCAGGGTGGGGGGAGGATCAGAGGGCAGAGCACCCAGCATCGGGGTGGGGGGAAGGATCAGAGGCCAGAGCACCCAGCATCAGGGTGTGGGGGGGATCAGAGGCAAGAGCACCCAGCATCAGGGTTGGGGGAGGATCAGAGGGCAGAGCACCCAGCATCAGGGTGGGGGGAGGATCAGAGGGCAGAGCACCCAGCATCAGGGTGGGGGAGGATCAGAGGCCAGAGCACCCAGCATCAGGGTGTGGGGGTGATCAGAGGCAAGAGCACCCAGCATCAGGGTTGGGGGAGGATCAGAGGCCAGAGCACCCAGCATCAGGGTGAGGGGAGGATCAGAGGCCAGAGCACCCAGCATCAAGGTGGGGAGGATCAGAAGTCAGAGCACCCAGCATCAGGGTGTGGGGGGGATCAGAGGGCAGAGCATCCAGCATCAGGGTGGGGGGAGGATCAGAGGCCAGAGCATCCAGCATCAGGGTGGGGGGAGGATCAGAGGCCAGAGCACCCAGCATCAGGGTGGGGGGAGGATCAGAGGCCAGAGCACCCAGCATCAGGGTGAGGGGAGGATCAGAGGGCAGAGCACCCAGCATCAGGGTGGGGGGAGGATCAGAGGCCAGAGCACCCAGCATCAGGGTGGGGGGGGATCAGAGGTCAGAGCACCCAGCATCGGGGTGGGGGGGATCAGAGGTCAGAGCACCCAGCATCGGGGTGGGGAGGAGGATCAGAGGCCAGAGCACCCAGCATCAAGGTGGGGAGGATCAGAAGTCAGAGCACCCAGCATCAGGGTGAGGGGAGGATCAGAGGCCAGAGCACCCAGCATCAGGGTGAGGGGAGGATCAGAGGGCAGAGCACCCAGCATCAGGGTGGGGGGAGGATCAGAGGCCAGAGCACCCAGCATCAGGGTGGGGGGGGATCAGAGGTCAGAGCACCCAGCATCGGGGTGGGGGGGATCAGAGGTCAGAGCACCCAGCATCGGGGTGGGGAGGAGGATCAGAGGCCAGAGCACCCAGCATCAAGGTGGGGAGGATCAGAGGCCAGAGCACCCAGCATCAGGGTGTGGGGGGGATCAGAGGGCAGAGCATCCAGCATCAGGGTGGGGGGAGGATCAGAGGCCAGAGCACCCAGCATCAGGGTGGGGGGAGGATCAGAGGCCAGAGCACCCAGCATCAGGGTGAGGGGAGGATCAGAGGCCAGAGCACCCAGCATCAGGGTGGGGGGAGGATCAGAGGCCAGAGCACCCAGCATCAGGGTGGGGGGAGGATCAGAGGCCAGAGCACCCAGCATCAGGGTGAGGGGAGGATCAGAGGCCAGAGCACCCAGCATCAGGGTGAGGGGAGGATCAGAGGGCAGAGCACCCAGCATCAGGGTGGGGGGAGGATCAGAGGCCAGAGCACCCAGCATCAGGGTGAGGGGAGGATCAGAGGCCAGAGCACCCAGCATCAGGGTGAGGGGAGGATCAGAGGGCAGAGCACCCAGCATCAGGGTGGGGGGAGGATCAGAGGCCAGAGCACCCAGCATCAGGGTGGGGGGAGGATCAGAGGCCAGAGCACCCAGCATCAGGGTGTGGGGGTGATCAGAGGCAAGAGCACCCAGCATCAGGGTGGGGGGAGGATCAGAGGGCAGAGCACCCAGCATCAGGGTGGGGGGAGGATCAGAGGCCAGAGCACCCAGCATCAGGGTGGGGGGAGGATCAGAGGCCAGAGCACCCAGCATCAGGGTGTGGGGGTGATCAGAGGCAAGAGCACCCAGCATCAGGGTGGGGGGAGGATCAGAGGGCAGAGCACCCAGCATCAGGGTGGGGGGAGGATCAGAGGCCAGAGCACCCAGCATCAGGGTGGGGGGAGGATCAGAGGCCAGAGCACCCAGCATCAGGGTGTGGGGGTGATCAGAGGCAAGAGCACCCAGCATCAGGGTGGGGGGAGGATCAGAGGCCAGAGCACCCAGCATCGGGGTGAGGGGAGGATCAGAGGCCAGAGCACCCAGCATCGGGGTGAGGCGTGCAGCAGCGCGCCCCCGGCCCCGACGTGCCTTCCTCCTCTGCCGCCCACCTCGTGTCTGCAAATCGCCCCTCCTCCAGGCCGGCCCCACCTATTCCCGGGCTTTCCGCCCCTGAACCCCCCGAGGACCCGGGGTTTGCACATCGACTCCGCTCCCCACGTTTGAGGTCCCGAATCCCACAGGAAGTGTCCGTGCGGTGCCCCAGGTTGGGCGCTGGAGGGAGCGGCCCCGGAGCCGCCGAGCACCCCTCGCTGCCCCACCCCCACCCCACCCCGAACCGTGGGCTCACCTGTGGGTGACCTTGCTTTTTTCTGCTCCCGCCTCACGTACATTCTTTCACTGTACGGTCATCTCGTAATTGTAATAACCGGCCCCGTAGTTTTGGATTCTTCTCGCTGGCCCCACGCGATGCGCCTCGTGCTAGATGCCCGCGTGCTTCATGACCACGCTGCTTCATGGCCACTGCTCGCCCTGCGGCGGATGGGCCGTAATTTACGTCACGATCCCCTTTTTTATTGACATTCGAGTTATTTCCAATAGTTCCTGGTATAAAAAATACCGCGATGAGCATCCGTCGTACAGAGAGATCCGTTTTCCTTCCCTCGGGCTATTTCCTTAGGCCCGGGTCCCGGGGGGCAGGCAGAAGGCTCCGCGCGGTTTGGGCCCATCTCACAGGTCCCTGCGTCCGTGGGACGGACGCCGCCCTCCCTCCCCGGTGGCTCTGCAGCCCCTCGGGGAGCTGACTCCCATGCTCGTGGCCAGGGGCCCCTTACACCTCGGCCGAGCCCCCCGGAGTGACCCCAGGCCTCCCGAGGAGCTGCCTTCCCTGAAACCCCCGCTTGGACCCTCTCACCAATGCTCTGTGGGTGAAATAATCGACGTTTTGGGGGCTCACACTGAGTTTCTGGAACTTTCTGTTGCCTGCCACCCGAGACAGCCCTGAACCTCCTGCCGTCCCCCCACATGCAGCCTCCCCGACCCCAAGCCCCATCCCTCGTTCCCAGAGGCCTGCAAGCCGGGGTTGGGGGGTGCTGGCCGGTGGGCTGCAGCCTGCCCGGTGGTTGAGGCCACTGTGCTTTGGCTCTTGGCACCTCCGGGGCTTCACAGGGTCCCGCCGGGCCTACGGGGTCAGGTCTGGTGAGGTTCGGGCAGTGGGACCGTCCTGGTTCCTCGGGGCAGCACACGTCGGGGACCAGTGCCGTGGCCGGGGACCAGGCGAGAGCAGCAGCCCCGGGCCCTCGAGCTCCCCCCCGTCTAGGGGACCCGGAGCCCCCACTCACCCCGCCAGAGCTCGCAATGTTCTTTGGGGTCTCCGGGCCGGATCTGCTGGCCGGGCCCCCCCGGGATGCAGCTGGAGGTGGGCACAGGATGGGCCGGGAGGGCCCCCCACGCAGCCCCGCGCCGCCCGTCCCGCCCTGGCCCATCCCCTGTGCCTTTCGGCCCGTGCCCACCTGCACCCCCGCCCCTGCTCGGGCGCTCCGCTCCGGCCCAGCAACACCTCCCACCGCCTGCTGGCATCTGGACCTTTCTCGAGCTGCTAATTCACCCACAATCAATAATTTTATTCTTTTAAAGAAATTAGAGAATATTTCTAAGTGTATGCGGGGAGAGGGGAAAAGCACAGTGTGTGTCGTTCTGGATTTGATGTGTTCTGGATTTAGAAGTGCTGAATAATTCATTCCTGTTTAAAAAATAAACATACTATCTCCATCAGGACTTGCCTGGGGACTTCATAAGGAATCGGTTCCAGGGGGGCCGGGCCCGGGGTCGGCGGCGTGAGCAGCGAGGCAGGCTCCCTGGGGGAGAGGCTGTTCTCCTGCCCGGGCGGGGTGCGCGGGGTCGGGGTGCGCGGGGTCGGGGCGGGGGCCGTGCTGCCTCTCAGGGCTCGCACCTGCCCTTTGAGCCTTTCTCTGCTCCCCACAGCGTTCGGTCCTCGGGCCCTTCCGTCCCCACTCTCCTCCCCACTGCCTTCCACGTTTCCTTCCCGCCCTCCTGCTCCCGGTCCGCCCACTTCCGTCGTCCCTCTGTCTACCTAACATCTCCCCTGCCCTTGTCCCCCTCTCCGTCCGTCTGCCCAGCCTCTCCCTTTGTTTACTCACCCACCCCTGGCCCACCTACCCTCGGCCATCTTTCCCTTTCCATCCCTCCCTCCATCCCTCCGTCTGTCCATCACTCCCTCCACCTCCATGCATCCCTCTCTCCAGCCGTCCATCCCTTCCTCCATCCATCCGTCCACCCACCCCTCCATCCTTCCATCCCTCCCTCATCCCTTCATCAATCCCTCCATCCACCCATCCCTCCCTCCCTCCCTCCCTCCCTCAGTCCATCCACCCATCCATCCCTCCATCCTTTCATCACTCCTTCCCTCCATCCCTCCCTCCATCCCTCCCTCCATCCACCCATCCCTCTATCCATCCATCCCTCCCTTCCTCCATATCTCCCTCACCCCTTCATCAATCCTTCCATCCACCCATCCCTCCCTCCCTTCCTCATCCCTCCCTCAATCCCTCCTTCTTTCCCTCCATCCCTCTCCTTCATCCCTCCCTCATCCTTCTATCCATCCCTCCATCCACCTATCCCTCCCTCCCTCCATCCCTCCCCTCATCCCTCCTTCATCCCTCACTCCTCTCCATCCCTCCCTCCATCCCTCCCCATCTCTCCCTCCATCCCTCTCCTCCATCCCTCCCTCATCCCTCCATCCATCCCTCCATCCACCCACCCCTCCCTCCCTCCCTCCATCCCTCCCCTCCATCCCTCCCCATCCCTCCCTCATCCCTCCACCCATCCCCTCATCCACCCACCCCTGCATCCCTCCCCCATCCCTCCCTCATCCCTCCACTGTCCATCATGTCAGGGGCATCTCCACAGTGCAGCCCATGCCTGCCCTCATAGTCCAGGGAGAGATTCAGGCGGGGGGCTCCCTGACAATAACGTCGGTGGCCACTTCCTGTTGGCCGCACCCCCCCACCCGGTCAGAGCTCCTTCCTCCTGACACATTTATATCTACCACGACTTCTTCCAGAAAATCCCTTCTCTCCTTCTAGTGCTTCCCAACGGGCTGGTTCACCCCAAGGGTTCGTGGTGGACAGCAGTCCTAGTGATACCTTCTTCTGCTGTGCACGCAGGAAAGGAGGCCCGGGGCGGGGGGCACGTCTGCCCCGAGTCCTGCAGGGAGCAGTGCTCTCGTCCTCGACTCACACGCATCAGCTCCTCGGACTTGGGAAAACTTTCTGGTGTCAGGGTTCGTGCCTTCCTAACCCACAGAGGGTAGCAGTTGGCTTGGCAGTGAGGGTTTTCTTGCGGGGGGCTGGTGTGAACTCGCACATATGTCCCCCCTCCTCGCTCCCTCGCCCTCCGCCGTCCCCGGAGGACAGAAGACGGCCTTGGTTGGAGGTGACTTGTGCGTGGCTCTCACCCCCACCCCTGGGGCCAGTGGGCACCCTCGGCCTGGACACTGGGCCTGGGACCTGGGCGGGGAGGGGCTGGCACGTGGCCACAAGGTGAGCGGCTGGTAACCGGCTGCGGGGCTTCCTCGAGCGGCGTCTTCATCTGTAAAATGGGAAACAGGCCCTCGCCTCCGCTTTGTCCTGCCGGTGGCTACGCGGGGCCTGGGAAGGCCGAGCGGCGAGCGCTGCAGGGCGGTAAGGGCGGCGTAGGCGTGGGCGCCTGCAGACTGTGGGGGTCCCGCACCCCCGGCCGGCGAGGGGGTCAGGGGCGCGGAGTCTTGCGCACCGGCCCCAGAGGCTCCGCTTCTGCGGACATGGCCTGGGTGGAAGCGAGTCCCGGAAAGGCCCGGCCCGGTTGTCCTCAGTGAACACGGCGTCCAGCTGTGCCCGGAGGGGGGCGGGGGGTGAGCCAAGCCTCGGTCCCAGGTGCCCGGCTGCCCCGCGTGCCACCTGCTGGCCCCGTGGCCGTCGGGGTCGCGCCCCCGGGGTGGCCGCTCCCGCCGAGGAGTGGGCTGGCGTTCCCGCTGCGGACTGAGCGGCTGCCTCGTCTCCCCTCGGCTAAATCACAAACAGAAATTGAACCCGGGGTCACGCATGAAGTCATGAGTGTAAGTTTATTTTTTACATGTGGCGTGTTCTTTATTTACGGCCGAAATCCCCTGAAGATTACATTTTAAAAAGATTTAATAGTGCGGGGGTCGGCGGGGCCCTCCGGCTTCTCCTCGGGATCCTCTTAAAGGTGCTCGCTGCCGGCCTCGGAGCAGAGGGGCCAGGGCTGCTGTGCGTGAGCTGGTGGCCCGGTGACCCGGTGGCCGCTGCCGTCTCGGGCGCACCTGCGACGACCCTGTACACGTGGCCCTTGGAAGACACGCGACTCTTTTTTTTTTTTTTTTTCTCAGCTCAGCTATTTGGAAAAACAAAACAGCACTTTCCCCCGTTACGCAATCTTAATCTCCTGTTCCCCGACAGCTTTTAGTTAAAAGATGCGTTATTGCCGCAGCGAGTGTGGGAGGAGTGTTGTCCTCTCCGGCCCCGGGGGACCCGGGGGGGCCTGGGGTGCAGGCGAGATGGGGGAGGCCGAGCCCCCGGTGTGGTCCAGCCCGGGCCGGTGCCTCCGGGAATCCAGGCTCTCCTCGGCGTGCAGTTACTTTATGAGGAAAGTGGGGTGTTTTCCAGGCCTGCGTTCGATTTTCGCTTATAATTATCTCCACATAAGTCTTCAATTTGGGATTTTGAATTGGAGACACATGAACCCGGCTATGCATGTTAAAAGATCAGTGACAAAAATCACATGACATTTGCATGCTGTAATTACTCCCCCAGCCTCCTCGGCGGGCTTTGTTCGGGAGTCAGACCTGCACGTGGTGCGCGCCCCCTTCCTTGGGGGGCAGCTTTGGTGAACTGGGTGCGCGTTCGCGTCTCGAGCCCCCCGAGGCGTTCGCGTCTCGAGCCTGTGTTCGGTTGTCCTCAGATCACCGTCTCCCGCCTCCCAGACGCTGGCCCCCGTCCTCCCGCCTGTGGCAGGGGTTGTCCTCCGCCGGGTGGCATCGGGGATCGCGGTGACCCTGAGGTTTGTATCAGCCGGCGAACTCCTCCTAGCGCAGAGGGCACGGCTCAGACGACCCGCGTGGCGTCCCAGGGTCAGGGTGCTGGTGGGCAGTGTGGGCCCCGGCTCCTCGGGCCTCCGTGACTCGTAGGGGTGGGCAGGCCCCTCCGCCTCTCAGGTGAGGGTGGCAGTAGGACCCCCTTGTGGGGTTGGTGCGGAGGAAATGACGTGATGCAGGTGGAGGACCCGTCCAAGCGCCTGGCACACGGTGGGAGCCGCCTGCGTAGAATTAGGGCGATGACCGTCCGTCAGACACTGACCTAGGGGAGGGCTTCCGGGAGCCCCCCTGGGGATGGGGGTGCCCGGAGGGTTGGACGAAGGAGGCCAGACCCGTAGAGCCTGCCCTCGGGCTGCGGCTGCAGGGGGCAATTTCACCTCCTCCATGGGGCTGTGTCCCTGTGGCCGCAAACCCTCCAGGACCCCGAAGAGGCACCAGTGATGAGCTCGTGTGCTCTGAGGAAGGGGTTCCGTGGGCCTGGGCCGCTCCGCACCTGCCCCGGGGCCCAGCGGGGGTTCTGCTCTCTGGCTCGCCGGGCTCTCCCCGTCGCTCACTCAACAAATGGTGATGCATCCTCGGGCCGTCCACACGGCCTCGGCTAGTCGCTCACGTACCCCCAGAACCGTTTTGTCGTGCAAATGGTTACTTGTACACGTGCGCTTCAGCTTAAGGTCTCATCCGGCGAGTCCTCCCTGGAGGAGGGAGAGATGCTTGCCGGACCCCAAGCGTGCCTTTCTCTGGGCAGGTTGTTGGGTGGACATCGATGTGGAGCCCGGGTTCCCTTAGGATTTTGCCGCCGCTCTTGGAGCCAATCTCGCCGGGTGTCTGGCGTACTTTGGATATAGTTCGGTGGCCTGTAGAGCCCCAAGAGCATCCCGGGGGACTTAGGAACCTCGGCTGCTCTGCTCTTGTGCTTGTGCGTCCCGTGCTCCCTCTCGCCTCCTTCCATGCCCCCCCCCGGACGAGGACAGAATGTTGGGGCGCCGTTGGGACCAAGCTATGGGAGTGAAGACCGTAGGCTCTTACCCAGGGGACCCCGTCTCACGCTTACAGAGATGGATCGGGGTTGCAGATGGATCAGCCTTCCCAAGGTTGTGATGTGGGCAGCTTCGTGTGAGAGGCCCCGTGGCCGCGGGAAGGGCCGGGCCGAGGCGCATCCGCGGCCTCTCCGTAGACAAACCTGTATGGGGGGGCCCCACCCGAGCGCACGGTCACACGCCCGCAGGCCCGGAGAACAGAGCCTTATTGAGGAAAGTCCGAGGGGACCGGAGCAATCAGCTTACAGAGAATATTTTGGCTTCAGAGGAATGTGGTCCTGCTTGTTGAAAAACATATCCTTTGCACGGAAAACACGCATAATCCTAGTCCAACTTTGCCCTTTGAGTAAAAAAAATGCTCGGTTGGAATTTCGGAGGCGAGGGGCCAGGGAATAGGAGATGGGGAGGTTAGCAGACTCTCTGCTCATAGGCGGAAGCTCGACGGGGGTTACCTTCATGGGGTTCTGTTCTGTAAAGGGGGACCAAGCCATAACAGTAAGACATCTGTCGAGGTGGGGATTAAATCACATTTCAGATTTATTTATTTTTAAATATTTATTTTTTTTTATCAGGCGCCTGATTTATGACCCTTAGCAGTACTTGCTGGAGCTGTCTTGTGCACGGACCCTGGAAGAACCAGGGCAGGACGCACGCAAAACGTTACGGGGCCCTCTTGCCCGTCCAGCCGCCCCGGTCGGTCCGTCTGCTGCTCTCAGTTCCCAGGTCATCAATATTCCCATGAAAACCCACACCTTTTAAATGCAGATTTATTGCCAGCAGGATATTCTGCTCTGGGGCGTGACTTAACTTACTGGGGTCTGCCCTTGAGGGAGAGACTTTCTCTATCAAATTTCTGAAGAGAAATCAGAATCGATCTCAGTGTTATTGAACCGTGCTCCTTGGTTTTTTGAAAACTATCGATGGCGTTGAACCGACCAAAATATTGCAGAATGGTGTGTTTTTGCTGATGTTTTGTAATCTCATGACTTACGTGAGATGCTGTGTTGGAGAGCACTCCGTCGTGGGCCTGGGGTCCAGGAGGCGTCCGTATCCACGGCTGCGGCTCAGTCGTGACCACCCTCACCGCCACCGCCAGCACCAGCAGCAGCAGCAGCAGCACCATTTTTTCCGAGTTGGGTAAATAGTAATATATTGCATAGTTTATTTTAAAAAGATTTTATTTATTTTTTGAGAGAGACAGAGAGCATGAGCTGGGGGTGGGGCAGAGGGAGATGGGGAGCCCGACGCGGGGCTGGGTCCCAGGACCCCCGAGATCATGACCTGTGCTGGAGGCAGGTGCTTAACGGGCTGCGTCCCCCAGGCACCCCTGTTGCATACCTTATTGATCACACTGCCAGGAGGCTCCGGGTGCCCACATGTTAAATATTAATTGTTCTACATCTGATCGTACTCAAGTGTGTGGCCGTTGGTATTATATTAAAATAAATTCAGTAACGTAAGCATCTCGGGCAGAAGTCGCAGAACTGGGGCGAAACCCACTCTTGGTGTCAGTTTGCTGCACGCTGGGGCTTGCGGGTGCAGGCTGGTTGGGGGCGTTTTAGCTTCGTACCCGCCTTGCAGGATTCTGGGCTGGGGGTGGCCCGAGGGACCCAGAAGGCCCTTGGCTTTGCAGCTGGGAGTTGTGAGGCCTGACTCAAGGCCTCGCTTTGCCCCCTGAATAGGGTTAGAAGAGTGGTGCTGCCGCTCCGGGCCCTAGATTCCTGTTTCCAGGAGGCGTACCTGGGAGGGCTCCCCGGGTTGACTTCTGGGTGCCCGGAGACGGTGCCTGTGACACAACCCGGTGGGCGGGCCTCACGGACCCTCACCTGCCCTCGGACGCAGCCCCTGGAGGCTGGGGCTCTCTCAGGATCAGAAGGGGTCAGAAGCAGGTGTCCAGGTATCTTCCAGGCGTGCAGGTGAGCCCGTTCAAGGGCCCCAGGGCTTCCGGCCCGGCGGAGGTTGACCTGAGGGTCAGTGGGGCCCGTGCTTGAGCGTAGTTCCCGAGGTTTGTGGGGCTCAGAGCTGGAGGTCTCGGCGCGTCCTGCTCTCCCAGCAACGGACTGGGAACATCAGACGGAGGTCGGGGACCCAGGAACTCCTGGCCACCCCTGGACGGAGCGCCGTTTCCTGTGAGGTGGCCCCCGTGGTACCGTGCGCGCCCTCGTTCCCCTGGAGGTTGCGGCTCGGCGTCGGCAGGAAGCCGTCTGGGCTCCGCAGTTCCCGGGCCGCGCTTCTCGGGGGCTTCCTGCAGGGATGTCGGCCGCGGTCGTTGCCCAAGAGTCTGGAGGTCTCTGCTCCCCTCACCTTCTCATCTCCGGCAAGTTCCCTTCCACTTGACCTTGGCCGTCCAGCCCACGGCCCCTGAGGGGTGGCCTCCGCCGTCCTCCCTTCTCCCCGCCGCTGCCTTGTCTTCCAACTCGCTTTCCGTGGGCCCTCGACTGTCACGGCTGCCTCGCTGCCCCGTCCCCGCCGTCCTGCTCATCCTCCCCCGCTGCGAGGTCACGTCCGCCCCTCCTGTCCCTTCCGTGTGCCCCGGCCTCCTCCCCTTCCGTCACGGGCACCTGGCAGAGCTGCGGCCTCAGGTGCTCACATCAGCGCCTGGTCTGTGATCGTGGCGTGCGTCTCACTTTGCCAAGTAGCAGCGTGGGGCGGCTGGGGTCCGCGACTCCACGGTGACAGGCGTGCGGCGGCCCCGGGCCTGCTCCCCAGGCCTCGCCCTCCAGAGAGGCCGCTCCGTGCCCCGCCGTTCCCTTGCTTCTCACCGGCCCCCATGGCTGAGCCTCGGCCCCTGAGCTTCCTGGCCACGAGCCGTACCGGCGACGCCTGCCCCCCGGTCCTTCTCAGAGGAGCGGCCCCTGGCGCGTGTGCACATACACCGCACGTGGCCCGCTCACCCTTAGCCTCCGCCCCGCTTCCTCCTCTTGCCCTTCTGCTCCTTTGCTGGAACCATCCTTCCCCGAGGCCTTGGCTCGGATGTCCGCTCCTCAGAAAGGCCTTGCTCGGCCTCCCGGCCTCTGGCTGTCCCTCACCCCGTTGGTTCCCTCTATAACACGTTCTGACGTCCTGGGATCATCCTAATTTGGCTCCCGTCCCCCCCCCACCCCCCTGATTTAAGTCCCGTGACGGAAGGGGCCGAATGCGCCCCGGTCCCTGCTGTAGGCTGGCACCTGGCTTGCTGCCTGACGCGCAGGAGGTACGCAGTCTTTGGGGAGAGCGAGCCTGCTTCCGTGATGCAGCCTCCCCTCCCCGGCCTGCGCCCCAGCCTCCTCTCTAGAGGACGGTGCACCCCGGAGAGTCTGGAAATCCTCACGGAGGACCCCGGGATCCTGTGGCCGCCCAGGTGGGGCTTGGGCTCTGGGAACAGCACGGCCCTGGGTCCTCGGGCTCAGAGGCTCCTCTTCTTGTCTTCCTTATCGTCGGCCTTCCCTCTGGAGCTTTCTGGAACTTTTCTGGGTAAAGCCTGCTCGCTGCTGCAGGCCTGCCTGATGCCCAGGGCAGCGTCCCATCGGGAGCTCCCACCTGACCTGACCTGACCTCGCCACACCCTGAGCCCTACCTCTGAAAGGTGACCTATGACTCTGCCCCAGACGCACCCGCCCCGCCGCCGGACCCCACCGAGACTAACCACAGACGACCCACCTCCCCACCCCCAAATTAGTGGACTGTGTCTGTGTTGACACATCCATTCTCACCCTAATGATATGTTTATTTAACTGATGACTGCTGTCCTCATTAGGGACTCATTGTTGAGCCTGGAATAGTGATTATTTTTGCTGATATTCCTTCTCTGCAAAGATGATTTTTTTTTTTTTTTAAAAAAACATCGCTCTTTTGGTGTGCTATGAATCCTTAATGAGGATAGTTAAATTTAAAAGAAACCCCCAAACCACCCTTCAGGTTGAAAATAGAAGTGTCTGCACAAGCAGGCTGCTAATCTGCTGATTATTGATGGACATGATTGGTGACAGACCCACAACTTTCAATAAAACGAGAGCGCCGTGCGTGCATTTGAGTGCGGTAGCAACCAGAAAAAGCAGCAGCTTAGCCAATTGGCAGTGAGGGCTTGGGGTTCCAGAACATTCTCTTCCCTTTATGTGGAGTCATAATTCCGACGGTTTGGGTGTGGACACTGACATCCAAGTTGGACCCAGGGCCGCGCGGTGCTCGGGGAGGGATGGAGAAAGACGTTCATAAAAGCTTGTCCGCGGAGTCCTCAGGAAGTCCACGAGTGAACTTGCCGGCCCCCGAAGCCCGTCTTTCTCTTTCGGGATTCTAAGCAAATTCCCGGGTGGCAGGTGAGCGTTAGAGGACCAGGTGGGGCCGCGAGGACCGGAGCAGGGTCAGGGCGTGCGGGCGTGACAGCAGGTTAGGAGGAGGCGCTTCCCTAGTCGTGGCGGGGAGGTCACGGTGAGGTCACGGTCCCCTCGGCCCCGTCCCCTCCTGCATGAGATTCAGGGTGAGGACCGCGAGGTCTCCGTAGGGCACGTGGGACACGAGGAAGCCACGAGGGAACAGCGGAGGCCGGAGCGTGCACAGGTTAGCGAAACCGAGAAGGGAGCGGCCTCGGGAGCTGGTCACGGGTTCCAGTGTTGGCCGTGTGGCCCCCAACATGTCACTTGACCCCTTGGACCCTTGTGCATGGAAGGCAGCGGGGCTCAGTGAGACGGTGGGTCTCAGGAATGAAGCTGCTGGCTCGCCGCCACCTCCCGCCAGGTACACATCCTGTCTGGCCCCCAAGTGCGGCCTCTCCTCTCGGCTGGGGTCCGTGAGCTCCTGGAAGCCTGGCCCCCCCCAGCCCCTCCTTGCGAGCTGGCCCCACCTGGCCCCAGCAAGTGCTCGGTCGGTAGCGATGGGTGTCTGGTCATCGGCCTCCCTCCCAGAGCCTGGACGCTCCTCCGTCGCCTCTGGGCTCCCGACTCTCGGGGGACACCCTTCTCCTCTCGGCCGACACGTGCCCTGAGGCTGGGGGGCCACTTCCCGTACAGCACCCCGGGCGGTCCTTGCACGTGGACGCAGTCTTCCTCGCGGGCGCTGCCCCTGGATTGTGGTCTTGGAAGCATTTCTGCTTGTGCACTGACCACCTGGGCTTCGGGTGTGGCCTTATTCTCTGCCTTAGTCCTCCACGGGTCCCCTCCAGCGTTGCCACCGCCGCCCAGCATCGGGCCAGCCAGTGGCCCACGGAGCCCGGGGAGGGCTGACACCTGCCCACTTGGACTGTCCCCACCGACTGAATCCCCCCTCAGTGTGGCTCCAGGAGCTCCTCTACCCAGGGGCAGAGCCGTGGACGGACAAGGGGACACGGGCTGGCCAGCCCCGACTGTGTCCCACACTGGTTTAGATTCCAGTATGAGCGTGGGGCAGGGCCCGAGCGTGGCGGACCGCGTCTGGCTACAGGGACCCACCGCGTGCTCACTGCTGGGTTTCCCATCTGTGTCTCTGCAAGGTGCCCTCCTGGAGGCCAAGCACCAAGTCTGACCATTCGCGTTGCTCTCTGGGCGTCTGGCACGCGGCAGGTGCTCCCCGGAAGCAGTGCAAATGAATGAATGAATGAATGAATGAATGGGAGACCCATGGGCGGGATGCGAAGGGCGCCTGGAAGCCAAGCGGGGAGCCAGGGCAGTCTTGCCCGAGGGATGGTGGAGGCCACGGCCGTGGAGTTCAGTGGCTGGCCGCGGGCCCACGAGCCTTGGCCTGTCGGGGTTTCTCCGGAGCCACGGCGCTCGGGCTGCCCTTCGAGGCCCCGCTGGCTGGGAGCGGGGCGTGCACAGAAGCGGGGGGCGGCGGGGAGGCCTGGAGGCGGCCCGCGGGCGCGTCCGGGCGGCGAGGTGGACTCGGGAGGCTGCAGGAGGCTGCGTGCCTGCACCCGGGACGTGGTGGGGAGCGTCTCGGCGAGGTCAGCGGAGGCCAGCGCCCGGGCCGGGGAGTTCAGCTGTGACCCCTGATGTTATTTTAAGGTGGTGGCTTTTTCATATTTAATTATGAATGAAATTGCATTTGAGGATCGCAGCTGATGACGGCGTGTGGTTATGCTGTGTGGGCTGCTTTCAAAATAGCTCACCCCAAACTTCATTAGTGATTAGTTCGAGGAAAGTGCAGCCTGACCCGCCAGCGTTTCTCATGCCGTCTGTACCCGAGCCGTGGGAGCTCGGGAAGGGCGGGTGGCCGTGCGGCCCCTGGCTCCTGGGTCTTGTGCCTGCAGCCTCGTCCTGGGGACCTCGGTGACTCCCTTGTGATTCTGCCCCCCTCCCTCCCCGGGAACTAGTCTCCACGATGGAGCTTGGACCACCCTGAAGGGGACTGATGGAAACCCCTGCCTGTGGCTCCGCACCGCCAGGGAGGCCGGGCCTGGCGCTGGACGCGCCCCGCCGGGCGGCTTGGCCCACTGAGTCGGGCCGCTGAGCCGAACGGCTGGCGCCCCCAGTCTCCCGGCTTCTCCTAAATATGGTCAGTGTTTGTCGTGCCTCCTACCGCTGTCTGCATGAACTGGAGATCTGGGCTTGGCCCCCCTCCTCTCTCTAGACTTAGTGTAAACCCTCGTCGCAATCGAGATTAGCCTCGGCGAGCAGTACGCACGGGTTGGCAACAGCCGCGGGTCCCAGCAGCGTCCCTCGCGCGGCGGCGAGCACGACACGCCAGCGCTTGTCCCCGCTCCTGCTGTGAGACCCCCTTCCCGATCCTGGCTGGGGCACCGCCGCGGCCGAGGCGGGGTCCGGGGTCTCGCCCCCCCCCCGCCCCCAGCCACCCCTCCCACCTGCTGCAGTTCAACGGGTTGACCTTCGGAAGGTGGCGCATCCCCGAGCCTCTTTATTTTCCCGGTATCTGTGTTTTGGGGATAAAGGGGACGATAGAAATTAAATATTGCGAAGGAACTGAGCACCGTCCGGGCTCCCGCGAGACCCCGGGGTTGCCCTTCGGCTGCCCTGGTGATGACGGTGGCATCGACGACCCACAGGTGGCTTAGTGGCGGGGAGCCTGAGAGCCGGGCCTCGACTCCTAGTCCTGCCACTTCCTGGGGACTCAGCCTCGGGCAAACGCCTCACCTGCCCGTCTGATAGCGTTTCGGGGTGAGGGCGCGAGCCCGCCCACGGCCAGCATTATCAGCCGCTGGTGACCGTGGGCTCCGATGCTCAGGACTGTGACCCGTGTCGCCCGAGGAGTGGCTGTGCGACCTTGAGCAGGGTGCGTGACCTCTCGCAGCCTCAGTCGCCCTACGATGAAGCGGGGTGCCCGGCCCGAGGGGCGCCCGCGCGTGAGGACGTGGGGCCGCCGTGCTGTCCCCCCCAGGCCGCCCAGCTCCGTAGCTAAGTAACCCTGGCTGATGTGTGGCTCTGACGGCGGTGCTCGCGGGAGAGCTGCGTGTGCCGCCTCCTCCTTCGGGTGACAGCTGTTTCCAGGCAGATGCCTCCCCCGTGTTCTGGAGCCGTGAGGAAAGGGGAGAGCGTCCCAGATTTAAATTTGGAATGCGCGCAGGATCTCGCCAACCCGCGGGGCCCACGGGCTGGGGGATGTTCGGGCTCCGGCCACCGGGACGTCGGGCCCGCCGTGCGGCCTGGGCCGGGGTTGGGCTCTGGACGCACCAGGGGCTGGGGGTGGGGGGCACCCAGAAGGGCGTGTGGGGCCGGGCAGCGGCCGCGGACCGTGTGCGGCCGTCGGGGGGCTCTCCGGCGTGATGCTCGGGGGAGGTGTGCGCGCCTCGGGAGAGGGGACAGTGTGGGGTCAGGTCTGCGTCCCAAGGGTCCCCCTGTCCCCTGCAGTGCCCTCTGGCCTCGGGGGCCACCCCAGGACCTTGTTCAGCCCTGGGCACAGGTCTGCTCAGGACGTGTTGGCCTTACCAGGTCCGGGTGAGGGGCCCTAGCCCCGAGCAGGCTTCCTCCTTGGAGCCTCGAAGCCGCTCACAGAGCCGGGCGGGCCCCAGGGGAGGCCTGTAAGGCCTCTGAGCTGTGGGGTGGAGGGAGGGGCCCTGGGACATGGGCGGGAGGCTGCAGAGAGGAGTGGGACGGGGTTGAGGGGGCCCTGTGGATGGGGGTCCTCCCCTGCTCTGGACGTCTGCGTAGGCCTCAGGACTCCCACCTTGGGGTCCGCGGGGCTGCAAGCTGCATGAGTCCAGTGCATGTGGTCTCATGTGCGTCCGTCACCCCAGGAAGGGCGGCCGGACCCCCAGCCAAACCGGCCCCAGGCCCTGGGCGACCCTACCCGCCCTGTCCCCGCTCCAGGAGCATCTGCTCCCCTAAGGGGCAGCGGCGGGAAGAGGGGCCTCTGGTCACACCCGGCTGAGGGGCTGATGCACTGTCTCCCTCACTCCGAGCCTCTCCTGGGGCAGGAGACATTCAGACACCCCCGCACGCACCCCAGGCCCAAGTAGCTCCCGCTCGGGGGGAACAGGGGCCAGCTCGCCTGCGCAGGAAGCCCAAAGCCTGTGGTCACACTGGAGGTTATTGGTCCGAGGTGGCCTCAGGGGACGAGGGCAGGTGCTAAGGGGCCCTCCGGGACGCATCTGGGGCGGCAGTGCCGTCCCTGATGGGAGACTGCACTGGACCCAGCATCTCCGTCCCCCTCCCCTCCGCGGGCTGCAGTGTCGTCAGAGCTCCGGGATGGATCCCCTGCACCGCCTCCAGCTCCCTGCCCCTCGTGCATCCGAGACGGACCCTCCCAGGGAAGGACAGTTTCCCTGTCGCATCTTCGAGGGGTCTTTCAGCTGCCCAGGCACCCTCGCGTCCCCGGGGACCCTGGCGTCCCCCGGGAGCAGAGGGGAGGCGGCAGTCTCTAGGTTGTCACGGCCTCGTACCTGCGACCGTACACAAAAATAAGCCCGAGCCCTTTCCCGCGCCGTGCCATTTGCTGTCTATTTTTAACTCGTGCGTGCAGGGCCCCAAAGAAAATTCTGCGAGGAAGTAAGAGCGTATTGAGGTCGCCGATAGACAGTCACCGCAAAACCTAAGGTAATTGCGGAAATGACATCCCTTCTAGAAGGAGAGTGTCTGGGAGGGAGGGTTACTTTTGCAACAGGCACCGCGAGCCTTCTCCCGCCGCCGCGCACTTAATTCGGTTCCAGCCATGTCAGGAAGACTTGAGAAAAAAAAAAAAAAAATCCCACCATTAAAGACGTGCTCTTTGTTTTTTCAATCTGTGACCCCAGAAATCTCTTTAGCAAGCCATGGTTCAGTGAACTGGCACACAGCAGCCGTTCAGCAGTGGAAAAAAATCATAAAGCAGATGGAAGCTTTACATTTTTGTTTAGTTTTTAAGAGCAGTTTTTATAACATCGCTTAAAACCATTCTGATGCATCATACTGTTTACACTCAAAGCTTTGTAGCTAAGATGTTTACAGTATGGAGAATGTTTTAAGATATTTTATAGTTATGATATTTGGATAATTGGCAAGGAAAAAAATAGTTTGTTGAGATTGCAGTGATGTTGGTGATCGTGAAGTAACTTATGAGTCTCAATAAATATGTCCAGTTTGGTGGAAAGTACAAACTCACTTAAAACAAAACAACACAAGAGGGAATATCTTTTTAGTGAAATCATTTCCTTTTCTTAATCAAAAGATGACAGGCAAGGCTTTAGGACTCCCATCTGCGCGGCACCGCGCCACGGCCCCGAGCCCGCGGCCTCTCCTTCCGTGATTGATAGCTGCTTCCCATCGGCCCGTTGCTATTCCGCGGGAGTTCGTGCAAACACCGAGGTTAATAATAAGGCTCCGTTTAGGCCCGGCCACTAAGACAGACCCCGGGTCCCCCACCTCCCCCCCCGCCCCCATATCTCAGGGCAGTGGAACTTGCAAAAGAGATTGTTTTTAATGTCAAAGAATTTATGCAGAGCTAGGATTTGGAACTCCTTTTTTTTTTTTTTTTTTAACTGCCCAAAATGGCATTAATCAAAAACAATAACTCCTTTTAACTTTTCTAAGTGCTCCAGAGGAAAGTATGAAATAATCTGTGTGTGGGCCACGAATGCGGAGAATGCAAACATTTCACAATAAACATGTTTAAATGAAAGTCCCTGGCAAGATAGTCTGAAAGATAGTACATGCTGGGTTAATTAATGCAGACTCATAAAAATAAACCTCACTTTTAAGATTTGACCAATAAAAATCATTAGCATATTTGGATCAGATGACTTTATGTATACATTGAACTTCTCCACTGCAAATTGTCCTTGGAATGCCTGGAAACAGATTTCAGCTTAAAGCCTGACCCCCTCTTCTCTATCTGCTGTTTGTGCTTCCAATACAGTGATACGATGATTTATTCAGGTTTTATCTGTTATACCTGCAATTGATCTACCGGTGATGGGATTAGATTTATCATTTTGGTTGTATAAATCATGGTCAGATAGCCAGAAAAATGTTTAGTCGCACAAAAATCCCTATTGTTTGCTTACAACGTAGCACGTTTGATTTTTTTGTTATAATCAAATTACGATAGCACGTTATTTTTGCTCTCGAGGCGAGTTCGCTTGTGCCGCCCTAAAGCGAGTCACTTCGGCCCGTCCACGGAGGCTATCTCTTTATTTTTTTGAGATTTATTTATTTTATGATAGACATAGAGAGAGAGAGAGGCAGAGACACAGGCGGAGGGAGAAGCAGGACCCATGCAGGGAGCCTGACGCGGGACTCGATCCCGGGACCCCAGGATCGCGCCCTGGGCGCTAAACCCCCGAGCCACCCGGGTATCCCCAAGGCCACCTTTTTAAAACAAGTGTTTTCCTGAAACCGTGCCGGCAAACGAATGTCGACTTCGGGGTGCGGATCGGGCAATGTTCTGAGCTCCTGCTAAATTAGGAATCACCCGGTTTTTCTAGAGCCTGATTATACTACGGAAGGTTCCAGCATTACGCTGTGCTCTCCGTACAGGTACAGGGAGGGACAAACGGCCACAAAGACCCCCCCGGTGTGACGCTCACCGCAAAACGCAACTCATTTCAAGGCCCTGAGCCCGGGAGGAGGAGGCCGGGACCATCTACGCGGTGCAAGTCTGAACCCAAGAGAACGCCGCACCTGAGATCCTTACGGGAATAAAAACAACCCGACACAGGTTATTGAGGGAGAAGCTCCAGGATGAGTTTAATTGTATCCAGCTTCATTGGCAGCTTATTTTGAACTAATGTGCGGTAAAATTGCCCAGCAGAACGACTCAGAGGAATGAGAAAGCACATTTTTGTCGTTGTTGGTTCCTTGCTGGTGTGCTCTCCTCGAGACAGCGGGCCGAACGTAGCTGAAGAAGGGGCTGGGCCGTGGGCTCGGCCGGGGGCCGGGGGGCCGGGGGCCAGGCCCGTGTGGGGCGCCGGGCGAGCCCTTCCGTGGTCGCGGCGCACTGGCTTGCCCGGAGCCCCACGCGTGCCCGCCCCCGGGAGCGGCGCTCCCACGCAGCTTTCTGGACGAGGCCTTCTGAGTCCGAGGGGCCCGCCAGACTGAGCAGCGTGGCCTCATACCCTCCATCCGTCCCAGACACTCAACATCGCCTGTTTTAGGGAGCGCGTGCTTCCGCCTCCCAAGTGGACCTCTGCGCCCGCGGGAGCCTCTGCAGGTGACCCTCAGCCCACGCTCCTCCCTCCTCCAGGGGAGCCCCAGCCCCGGGGGCCGGCGCCCTCCTGCAGGCGAGGAGGGAAGGGGCCACGTGCGTCGCCGTCAGGGGACCCAGGGGAGGCCCGAGCCTCAGGGCGGTGGGGCGGAGGCTCCCACACGCTCGCGTGGATTGGCGTGGATTTGCCATGGCGCAGGCCCAGGGTCCCCACCACGTTTTCGAGGGAGTTCCTGCCGATCTACTTTGTGTCCGAGAAGCGGCTGGACTCTGGAGGGCAGACCCTTAGATGCAGAACCTGGGAGGTGCTGACCTGTTCCTGGACAAACCGGGTGCCGCCCAGGACCCAGGCATGAACTTCCGCTCCCGAGGAGGTGGCACCCGTGGGTGCTGGGGGGGCGGCTGGGAGGAGGCAGGAGGCAGGTCCCCCCCACGTGCACCGTTTCAGGAGTTTTCAAGGGGACGTGTCGATGTGGTGGTGGTGGTGGCCGCGGGCGAGGAGCGTGGAGGGCATGAGCCGAGGCCAGGGTGGGACTCGGGAAGGAGTCCGGGGGGGCGGCCCAGCCCTCGGAGCCCATGGCTCCCAGGCCCCACGCTCGAGGCCTTCCTCCAGCTGTGGGTCTCAGACCGGGGACCCAACGTGCGCCTCCTTCGTGCCAACGCTGGGCCTCGTGTCCCTCCCCCTCCGGGCCGCCAGCACCTGCCACAGCCGGGAAGCTGGTGCAAGTGGTCATCCACCTTGTGCGGGCCTCGGGGACTCAATTCCCCCATGGCCTCTGGGTTTGATCCCCAGACTGTACACTTGGGAGCGTCCAGGCATGAAGGGAAGAGACTCCAGAGGTTGACGGTGGGCTGGTGGCGCGGCCGGGCGAGGACCCCCTGGCCTTGCCCCCGTGCCGCTCTGCTTGCCTGGCTCGGCGTCTGTGCGCCCACGTCCTGTGGGGGACACGTGATCGATGGCCAGGTGAGACCCCCCTCCTGCTGGCGGATCGTTTGGTGTAACAACAGCAGCGGCGGCCAACTCTGTGCCGGGCACGTTGTTTCAATTAATTAATCATTAGTTAATTATCTCACTTAATGCAACTCTTGCAACAACCTTTTAGACAGGTGCTACCGTCACCCCCCACTTTAGAGCTCGGGACCCCGGGGACCCGGCCAGGTTTTAGGTGCTGGAGTCCAAATGCGGTGGAGGAGGATTCTCCCCCGGGCGCCTCCCCCGCAGTTGGTGCGTCCTGGGCGCGCCCTGCACTGTCTCCCCCGTGGCGGGAGGTGACTTCAGATTCAACGTGGCTGTCGGTACAGCAGGACACCCTCCCTTACACATTAAGCGAGGAGTAAATAAATACTGTTTTTTTTTAAATGTAGGGCACTGGTATATAAAATTTCCCTTTGAAACACATTGATTTAAGGAGCCCTGTGAGTCCATTTTAAGAAAAAATCGCAGCTAGTTAACGGCACAGGTGTAAGCAGGGGTGGCCAGGTGAGGGTGGGACTCAGGTGATGGAGATTTGGGCCTGGTATTCGCTCGTCTAGTTAAGATGGGAGGAAAGGGGGAAATGCAGGAGTTCCCGTCTTCCGTCTGGGAGGTGACCTCTGACGGGGTCTTATGGCCAGTTTGTTTCGGGGAGGGTCGCAGGTGTCCACGTTTTCCTGACGCGTGCCTGAGGCAGCAGCTCTTGAGCTGCCCACAGGGGCCACAGACCCAAGAAGCCTGTCGTCTTCGCCAGGGCTCATGCCTGGGTCTGAGTCTGGCTGCCTCGAGGGGAGCTGGCCCCTCGCTCGGAATTAGTGGCAGGGCCGGAAGCAGAAGAGAGGAGCCGGTGGCTGATCCGGGCTGGAGGCACCTCTCTAGCTGCCTGGCCGCAGCGCGACACCAGGTTGACGAGGTGCTGATGACCGTCCCGGCGTGGGCTCGTGGGCCTGCTGACCTCCAGGCATCCGGGACGCGTCCCCCCGTGTAACCGTGACTGTTGTAACGAAACGGGTCCCTGGCCATCCGGAGGGTGCTAGCCTGACCGTCCTCAAAGTGGCTTCTACGGCACCCCGGGAGTTCCAAGGAGAGCCGGTGAGAGCCGGAGGAAGGGGAGGAGGCCCCGGGCTCTGCTGGGCAGCCCCGCAGGAAGATCTCCCTGGAAGGGGACTATGCTATAGGAAGTGCTGAGAAACCACCGTCGAGACCAAGTTCTCGGTTCCGTAGATAGGAGACCACGTTCCGCAGAAGAGCAAAGACCTCAAAGGTGAACTCTGGGTCGTCGTTTTGAGTAGAAAATGTCCACATCCAGGCAGATCACGGAGCTTGGTAGAGGACGTAGCCGAAGGGAGTCAGGAGGGTGCCTGCGGTCTCGTCCCCTGCTTCGGAGAGCCTGGCCCCCCGCACCTCTGGTAGGGCGGGATGTCCGCCTGGGGGCAGATCTGCTCGGCGCGCTCGACCACGACGGCCGCAGTCGAGGGCTACCTGGCGCCGGACCCTGGGCTGCGCACTTTTGGATGCGTTACCTCCGTTGGGCGGATGAAGCAACGGAAGCCCGGGGGATGGTGTGGCTTGTCCACTTGGGTGTGCCCGAGGTGCAGGCGTCAGACACACCTGACCGGCTTCTCTCATCCCCCAGGTTCAGCCAGGAGGCGGGGGACACGCGTCTCCCTCGTGAGCCTGGGAGACTTTGTGCACAGTCCTGCGGGCCGCCCCACTCGGCTCCCTGGGAGTCCGTGTTCTTTGAGATACGGGAAGGAAGCCAAGGATGGGTGACCAAACCCCGTGACAAGAAAGACCTCACGTACTGTTTCTTCTCTGAGGTCCCGCTGGCTGGGCGTGCGGGCGCGCGGGAGCACACGTGCTCGGGACAAAGCTACCGGTGGCGTTCATCCATCCCCTCGGGAGGTGTTTTTTCATTTACGTATGTATTTTTGCCTTGACGCGTTAATTTATGCCTTTATTACTTTTTGAAGACTCTCTTCGCCCTCCCTTCTCTCCCCACCCTGCACCGATGCGTGCCTTTGTGCATTCACTCGCTTCTTCACCTGTCCGCTCGTGCATGCGTTAGTTCATTCATTCAACAGATGAAACACTTGGAAATGAATTCAAGCCTTTGCGGGGAAACGTGGACTAGTTTAACCATGACCCCGGGTTGACCCCGGGCATCTTTCTCGTCATTGGGTGTGTGGCACCCAGTGAAGTCAGATGCGTCGTGCCGGGGGCCCCGAGAAGGTGCTGCTGGCCTGTGAGAGGCACGGCTAAGCGTGTGCCGCTTGTGTGCAGGGGCGCGGGGGGTCTCTGAGGCCTCCCTCCCCAGGGCTTCCCCACTGCCTGAGAACTTATAGGGTCCCCCCAGGACCTCCTCACCAAACCTTGTGACCCTGAATCGTCCTTGGGCTGCTGCTGGGATGTGAGGCCAGGTGAAATCCGTGGTGGGGAAGCGATGGGCCGCTCTGTGCAGGAAGCAGGACCGTGGTGTGACACGGGGCACGGAGTGGGCAGGAGATACAAGGAAGGGCGTCGTGAGGATGAAGCAGATACCAGGGGCCCCGTAGAACTCGCATTTCCTTCTCCCGCCGAGGTTTCCGTGCATTTTCCCTGTTTTGAACGTCGTGTTATCAACGATCGGTGGGTGGGAGGAAGGCCGCGCGGGGCCTGTTTCACTGGCTGAGCTTCTGTATCTGGAAACACAGGAACCATAAAATGCAATGCATAGGCGAGGTGAGATTTCTAGCAACAGTCGTGACGTCATGTGCAAGCCAGGCTACGGGCGAGAGCGCTTTGCACTTGGACGTGGAGGATGTGGGGACGGCCCTGCCTCCGCCAGGTGGCTGAGGATTGGACACGGCTTCTGCGCCCGAGTTGGAGTCGTGAACTGGCCGGGCTGCTCAGATGGCTTAATGCGGACTTCTTGTGGTTTGCTGAGAGGCCCGTTCGCTGCCTTACTGTGCACGACTCCAAACGCACGGAGGTGTTTTCCGGCTTTACAGGCGGTGTTTCCGGGGTCCGGCTGCACGGATCCCTTGGACGCGTAGAGCGTCGACCGATGGCTTTCATACAGGCCCCTTGTGTGGGGCGTCTGTTGGTCCCAGAAGGTGCTTCCAGCCCTTCCCACGCTGTGAATGCTTCCCTGACTCCACGGAAGGCGGCGTGGGTGGCCAGCTGGAACTCCCCCTGCACCCGGCACCCTGGACTGTGCTGACCTCCCAAACGCCGTCTTTCCCCCAGGTACTCCCGAGCTCCCCCCACCCACCCCCAGGCAGCCGAGCCACTACTAGGTGGCCTGTGGGACCCCTGTATCAGAACCCCACCCCTTAAATCTCAACTCATGGCCAATCGAAAGAGTTCTTACTACCGCTGGTTCCCTAGGCAACCAAAGCGTCTCCTTGCTAAGGACTCCGGGAAAGGGGAAGAAGACGCCCAGGCTCGGGGTCCCCCCCTCCCCGCCGCCCCGTGCATCCATCCTCCACGCACCTGGGCGCCCACCCCTGCCCTCCCCGTCCCACCGTCCCTTCGCTTATTGCTCTGCTTGGTTTAAAACACAGAGCCATAACCACTCGGGGCAGCCAGCAGCATGGCCGGATGTAATATTAATTTCTTTTCTGGTTTATTTGTGAAGGAGTCAACCATATAAATCACTTTAAGCCACTAAGAAAGCAGAATCGCGTCTTGAAAGGGAGAAGTATGGCGCGTTACCATTAAGATCTCAGAAGAACATGCGATGGGTTTGAGCTTCCTCACGTGGGTGTAGTTTTGTTAACCTTGCTTTAGATTATGTGAAACGCTCAGAAAGTTTTTTTTTTTTTTTTCATCCCCCCCCCCTTCTCCGTTTTAGTGGGAAGCGTTGGGTACCCATCAGCGGCA